>NW_005871138.1:1373563-1412293 GCF_000147115.1 Myotis lucifugus
GTAGTCACCACATGGACAAGTTCTCCTAGTGTGTCTTTCCCTGGGTATTTGTGACGTCCCTAATTTTTAGGTTTCTTAAAAACAAAGAAAATAAAACAAACCGCAGTCGTATTTCCAGACCCCCAGCATCTGGCGGCCACTTGTAATTTGGGATGTTGGAGAAAGAAAAGTGTTTTGATCATTTTTCAAAATTAGACTTTAAAAATGTACCAGTGGGTGTTTCTACATGAAAAAGTTTTCTTTTTTCTTTTAAAACATTTTGCAACCAGACTTCTTTAGGGGTTTCTTTAATCCTTCCAGTACCTCCAGATCTGCTTATAAATTCCTTGCAAAAATGGGGTTTTCGGTTTTATTTTTTTGCAAGTTTTTCTTTTCTTTTATATAAATAGATAATGTTGGGAGCAGCAGAAAGAGCAGGTGAGGTACAAAGTGCTCAGGCCTTTGAAACATTCCATTATGCCTGCTGGTGAGCCGGGGGCTCTGAGTCACAGCCAATGGGCTTCCGGGCATTCATTGCTCCTTCAAACATTCGTTACATGTGATGTTGGGATTTAGCCTTTTTCTTTCTTTCTTTCTTCCTTCCTTCCTTCCTTCCTTCCTTCCTTCCTTCCTTCCTTCCTTCCTTCCTTCCTTCCTTCCTTCCTTCCTTCCTTCCTTTCTTTTTCTTTCTTTCTTTCTTTCTTTCTTTCTTTCTTTCTTTCTTTCTTTCTTTCTTTCTTTCTTTCTTTCTTTCTTTCTTTCTTTCTTTCAAATTCAAATAAAGGATGCCTTTATTTTTTATGATGCCTTTTAGCAGAACTGATTGGCCAGTCAGGACCAACTTTTACCTGATTCTGAGATGTGTATATTCAGAGGCGACATGTAGCCCTGTGGTCTGGGCAAGCAGACACAAGTGTCTGTTTCCAGGGTTACAGATTCTCCCCACCTCTCTTCTGGGAGGGCCTGGGGCTGATGGGGGCAGTAGGGACCCATCACTCACCACCATGGTGGGCAGGGAGGGCATGGGGAGTGTCCTCCATCCGTGACGTCCGCAGAAATGAATCCCCAGAGGGTCATCAGCATGCTGTGGTCAAGGGGGCTTCTGAGAGGTTCTCAGAGTGTGGGGTGGGGAGTGGGGACTAGGAGGGTCACGGGTCATCAGCCAGAGATGCTTTGACCACCCCAGTGACCTCTTGTCCTTTCCACTCCTCCCCTCGCCCGACTTTCTGTTCTCCCTTTCTTCCCCTCCTCCCCCTCTTCTCTCCTCCCTCCTTCCTCTTTCTACCCTCCCCATTTCTCTTCTCTCCGGTTCCTCTTCCCCTTCCCTCCCTCTCTCCTTTCTCTCTCCCATCTCCTTACCCCTCTCTCTTTTCGATTTCCTTCCCCCTCCCCTCCCTCACACCCTCCTCTCTCTTCCCTTGAGAATGCTTGTCCTTTCACTGCTTTGCTTTCTGTCTCTTTGGCATGGCATGTCTTGGGCCACAGGTGCTGGTGTCTCTGTGGGATGAATCCAGAAGGGGATTGGTTTGCTTCCTCCCAGGGCACTAATTTGTCTTCCAAAGGAGTCTTACTACCAACCCTCTGGCCGCCCCCCTCCCCTCCCCCGCTTCAGTGTGGCACAGGCCCCTTTCCCAGGGAACTTTGTGCAAACCTAGATTCCTGGGTCAACTGAGTGAATCATCCCTCTTCCACCTCCCCCTTCTTTGGAGCCACATCGGCCCCCCTGTGGCTCCTCTGACACCTGGGCAGTCCTGCCTCACTTCTCTTCCCCTGTTGGCCATGTCCCCCGTGAGCCCTTTCTCCGCCAATACCCTTCCCAAGAGGTTTCCCTTATCCCCATCCAGAAACCTCACCCTCCCCCAGCTGTATCCCCCGTCTATGTGTTTGTTGGCTTGTTGGTAACCTGGCTCCCTTTACTACAAGTGAGCTCTGGGGTTCTCTTGTTCTCTGCATCTTCATTGCCCAGCCATGGTAGGAGCTCACAGATATTTGTGAAATATATGAGCTGGGGCTACTGGATGGGCCCGAATGGCCACGGGGCTAAAATAGCGGAGGTTGTTGCTACAGGCCCAGAGAGGGTGACCAGTTGGAATGAGTTTCTGCTACAGTCGAGGGGGTGAGGGCCACTTCCCCAGGGTCAGAGGGGACTCCCAGAGTTTGCATATCAGCAATGGTTCCTGAGCTTGAAACTGGCCTAGACAGCTCCGCCACCCAGGTGCCAGGCCCCTGGAAGGGGTTTGGGGAGCGCTAGGCCGCCACAGTGTCTGAAGCCAAGCCTACTCACGACCGAGGGAGGAGTCCTGAAGCCAGTTTCTTGGGGCAGAGTGGCCAGCACAGGGCACCAGCAGCCCTTAGCATCCTAAGCATTTTTTAATGACTGAGTCTTCCTGGTGACCTCTGGCCTGCTGCTGGCCTTCACTTATTACTGGTGGAAGCTGGGCTGTCCTCCAGCTGGCCTGTTGGATAAGACACCCTCCCGCCCTGGGCAGGGTACTCATAGGCAGATCAACAGTTAAAGATGTTCACTTTATTGAGATATAATTTATATATCATTTAAAGCCAAAACTTGAAGAGATTTCCCAAGGATGGGCCCACTGGTGACAGGCTGGGTAGCTGATGGTTGCTTCCTGCTGGCCAGCAGGGTGGGAGGGGGCTGCTGTGGGGTCACATGGCTTCGGGAGAGGACGCTGGACACTTCCACTCAAGGCTGCGTGCCCAGCAGTCCACTTGGTTTTCTCTCCTGGTGGGTTTGTGCTTCCTGTGGGCAAATCAGCTTCTTGCTCCAGTGAAGGGGCTTCCCCAGGAAGAGGGGAAGGCCTGTAGGTCCAAGAGAGCCCAGCAGTCTGCACACCCAGGTTGGCCTCACCATCACTGAGCGATTGGCGCCAGGACAAGGCCTGCTGCCGAGCATCCATTGAAGAAGGCCCTGACATGGTAATTGGGGAGTGCGTGCGGAGGAGGGGCTGGATGCGGACTTCACCTGGGAGAAGAGAACCAGCACCCTAAAAATAAGTTGAATTTCATGCTTTCATTTATTAGGATAATAGGGTTCAGGATATAGTGGCAACTTGGAGTGAATTCTAAGACTCAGCACAGAGGAAATCAAATGTCGGTTTTTCTACACTGGGGATTGTTGTTCTGATATAATCCAGTGATTGCCTGAGCTGATGCCATTCATGTCAGGTTGCCCTTTACAGTGTGATGATAAATAGTATGACGATAAAGTGGCATTTGCAAAAAAACTTTCGAGCCCGTTTTGGTTCTCAGGCAAGCCTGCCTGTGATGTTCAGACCGTCTCCATTGGAACTCTCCTATCTGGTCTCCGTTGGCTGCTCTCCCTCGCGCTGTGAACTTGTCTGCCCTCTAGGTCTTCGCGTGTTTGCCGCTTTGCTTGGCAGCTGGCTGTTGTTTCCCAGCATCACTTTCATCGATCTCATGAAATCTAGTATCTTTTGCAACATTTGTAGTTTCACTTTGCAACTATTGCTCTCATTTTGCCCTGGCGAGCTGTTTGGGGAATGATTTTAGAAGCAGTCAGCTGTTTGAAATAGTTTGAAGGCATGGTGGTGCTTGGATAACGGGTGGTGGAGTAGGATATGTCCCTGTCCTGGAGAAGTTGAGTGGTGGAGGGAACAGACCAGGCTCATCCCTGAAACAAGCAGGGGATGATGAAAGGGCGGGGGGCTCCTGCTCCCCCCCCCCCCCCGGGCCACGCCCGGCTCCTTTGCTGATTCTGCTCCTCCTGAGCTCTGACTGTCGGGGCATGCTGGCTCGGCCTGGGGACCTCCCTTCTTCCCAGTGATCTCACCTCTTCTCTGCATTTCCCATCTCAGTTACTGTCAGCCCCTTCTTTCTGGTTGCTCGGGCCAGAAACTTGGGAGTCACTCTTTAAAAAAAATGTTTTTATTGATTTTAGAAAGAAAGGAAGGGAGAAGGGGAGAGAGAGAAACATCTATCGGTTGCTTCCCACCAGGGGTTAAACCCACAACCAGGGCATGTGCCCTGACCGGGAATCGAACCAGCGACCTTTTGGTGCATGTGACGACACTCAGCCAACTGAGCCACACAGGCCAGGGTGGGAGTCACTCTTGATCCTCTCCTTCAGTCACCCCAGTATCCAATCCAGCATCAAATCCCATTGGCCAGCCTTCAAATCATTTAATTCTCACCTCCTTCCCTGCCACCACCTTATTTAACCATTAGTGTGCTCTCTACGTGCCAATATTGGATTATCTCTTTCATGCCCTTTACAGTAGTATCTCCATTAATCTTCATAAAACCCTGTGAGGTATGCATTCTTTTTATCTTCATTTTACAAATGAGGACATCGACGTTCAGAGAGGGAAAGCCCCTTGCCTAAGGTCACACAGCAGTAATTGGCAGACCCAAGATCTGAACCCGTGCCACCTGGCTCCAGAGACCATGCTCTAACCAACATGCTGGTTTAAATCCCTCTCATCTTTTGCTTGGGCTATTGCAGTAGACCCGATAACGTTGCTTCTACTCCATTCTCTCTACAGCAACCAGAGGGATCTGATTAAAACCAAAGTCAGACCAGGATCCCTATTTGCTCACTAACTACCCTTTCCTTGTGGTCCCTCTCCTGGGGTTCCTCATCACACTCGGAGTAAAAGCCTAAGTCCTTTATTGATCTTACTGTCCCACGGACCCTCTGAGCACAGTCCAGCCTCTAGTTTCTTGCCTGAGCTGTTCCCTCTCAGACATCTCAATGACTTGTGCCCATCACTCTTCTGTTTTCTGCTGAAACTTTACCCACTCAGAAGACCTTCCCTGACCAGCTGCTATTTTAAGTCAGATCATCACAGGCATACGCTGCAAACATGTTGAGAACCCTTCACAGTACTTTAGCGGGATCTGGAAATGGACACTTGGCCTGAATCTACCTTTTCTCTTTGCTGCTGGTTGACTTGGTGGCCTATAACGGCACCAAGACTCAACAGGGGAAGAGCTTGCGGGTGATGGTGTGGCTAGGTTGAGTCACACATGGCCCTAGACCCCAGGTCTCCTGACTCTTGCCCTCTTGACCTTTGTACAGTATGGGTTCATCCACCTGTAACCAGGTAAGTCATTTAAACTCTCTGGGCTTCAGTTTCCTCATTTGTAAAATGTGGGTGATGATGGTACCCTTCATCGGGGTTACTGTGAAAAGTAAGTGTGTTAATGCATGTAAAATGCACAGACTCCGACCTCGTTGTAATTCTACTTCTTGTTGGTTGCGTGACCGTAGATAAGTTGCTTTACTTCTCTGGGCCCCCGTTTTCTCATTTGTAAAAGGGACTAATGATAAGGTTGTTGAGAGAATTACATGCAGGAGTTTCTGTAAAAAATTTAGAAAACACACACACACAAACACACACACAGACATATTACTCAGCGAATGTTAGATCATCATCATCATTATTTTACACTAGCCTGATGTTTGCTGTTTTGAACTTTTTTAGGGCACTTTTTGATCTTCAGGACATCCCTTTGAGAAGTTCAGTGTAGATGTGGTTATTCCCATTTTGTAGATGGAGAAACTGAGTCTCTTAGAAGTTCACTGACTTCTTGCAGTCTCTGGGCTCTGTAGCAGAGCATTCAGCAGGTCAGTAGCCCCAGCCCTGGCAGGCAGACCACCCATATATTGCTCATGTTTCCATGGGAGACTAGCAGGCCTTCCCCTTTTGATGCTAACCTTAAATTAGAAGGGTCCTGGGAGGTGGGGCCTCCTGGCAAGTGGTTGACTTTCTGGCACAAGGAGTGTGGGAAGTGGGGGAGAGGCTTCATGGACATGTGGCAGGGGTACGTGGGTGGGCATGGTCTTGGCAAAGGAGGCATTCCCAGGGTCCTGCCCAGGAGAGGAGGGGGTCCTGTCATCACAGATTTCCTTTCTCTTTCTGTTGAGCATTTCTTTACTTGCTGGCATCACATGATTTTCTGTCCTGGATCTGGAATCAACCAGTTATCCAAGGAGTTTTGTGTTTTTTTTTTTTTTTAAATTACAGGGTAGATGGTGTTTAGAAACCTAGATCTCTGTGCTGGGTGTGCTCGTTGCTACTTTACGTCTAGGGTCTCTCAGTGGATAGAATTAGGAAATGTGTGTGTGTATTTAATATGTTTTTATTGATTTCAGAGAGAGAGGGAGAGAGAGATAGAAATATCAATGATGAGAGAGAATCATCGGTCAGCTGCCTCCTGCATGCCCCCAACTGGGGATTGAGCCCAAAACCCAGGCATGTGCCCTCACTGGCAATTGAACCATGACCATAGGTTGACGCTCAACCACTGAGCCACAAGGGCCAGGCTATGTGTATATATTAATTCATACATGCGCACATGTATAATTCTGTGTCATTCTATCTATATATGTATTAAAAAACCCTAAGTCTCTTTTGATACCCAGTGTTAGATTTTTTAAAAGATTTAATTAAAACATTTATATATACTATAAATGACTTTTGGGGGGTGTAGAGTTTTATGAGTTTTAATACACATATAGAGAGTCCTGTTCCTACACTGCAATCTGGATATAGAACAGTTCCATCACCCCAAAAATTCTCCCATGTGGCCACTGAGAGGTCACACTGTCCTGCATCTGTAACCCCTGACAGCCACTCATCTGCTTTCTGTCCCTATAGTTTTGCCTTTTCTAGAGCATATATATTCCACAGAAATGGAATCATCTAGCACACAGCCTTTCGAGGCTGGCTTCTTTCACTCCACAGACGGCCTTTGCGATTCATCGTTGTGGTCATGTGTATCAGTAGTTTGTTCCTTTTCATTGCTGAGTCGTGTCTTGTTGTTTGGATATGCCACTGTGTATTTATCCATTCCACCCATTGGAGGACACATTGTTTCCAGTTTTTGGCAATTATAAGTAGAGTTGCTATAAATATTTGTGTAGAGGTTTTTGTGTGAACATAAGTTTTCATTCATCTGGGGTAAATGTTCAGGAGTGAGGCCATATGCTAAGTGGATGCCTCACTTTATGAAAAATTGCCAAATTGTTTTGAAAAGTTGCTGTACCGTTTTCACATTCCCACTGGCAATACCTGGAAGGTCTGTGGTTTCACATCCTCATCTGCACTTGTTAGTCTCAGGATTTTTTAAAGCCATTCTTATAGAAATACAAGGCTTTCTTATTGTGGTTTTAATGTACATTTCCCTAATGGCCAACGATGTTGAATGTTTTTTTTAAATCTGCACCCAAGGATATGTTTATTGATTTTAGAGAGAAAGGAAGAGAGAGAGAGAGAGAGAGAGAGAGAGAGAGAGAGATTGATGTGAGAGAGAAACATTGATCGGTTGCTGCCTCAGCCATGGATTGAATTCACAACCTAAGTATATGCCCTGACCAGGAATTGAATCCACAATATTTTGGTGTACAGGATGAAACTCCAACCAACTGAGCCACATGGCCAGAGCTTGAATGTCTTTTCATGTCCATATTTTTTTTTTTCAGTGCCAGGCCGTCAACCATCCAGGCGCCCACAGCCAGGATGCTGGGCGTAGGCAAGCCTCTCTGCTCTCTGCCACCTAATGACGCAGGTGCAACATGGCAGCCACACCTACAATGCCTCTAGGGGCAGTTCATGTCCATATTTATTTTATCATCCATATAGCCTCTTTGGTGAAGTGTATGTTCAGGTCTTGGAACCATTTTTTTTTAATTGGGTGGTTTTCTTACTATTGAATTTATGGTTATATTCTGGATACAGATTCCTTGTCAGATATGTCATTTGCAAATCTTTTCTCCCATTCTGTAGCCAGTCTTTTCATTCTCTTGGCATAGCAAAAGTTTTACATTTTAATTGATTTATTTTTCTCTTATGGATCTTTCTTTTAATGTCATATTTAAAACTTTTTGCTTAACCTGAGGCCACAGAGGTTTTCTTCTATGTATTCTTCTAAAAATTTTACATTTAGATCTATGATCCATTTTGAGTTACTCCTGTATAAGCTGTGTAGTATAGGCTGAGGTTCATTAATTTGCACAGGAAGTTAGCTGTTCCTGCACCATCTGTTGAAAAGCCCATCCCTTTCTCCATTGAATTGCCTTTGTATCTTTGTCACAAATCAAGCAGTCACATTTGTGTGGGTCTGTTTCTGGACCCTATTCCATACCTTTGACCTATGTGTCTTTACCTTTGGCCAGTACCATATTGTCTTGATTACTATAACTTTAGAGTAATTCCCAAAGTTAGATAGGTGTGTATCCTCCAACATGATTCTTTTTCAAAATTATGTTGGCTATTCTAGTTCCTATGCTTTTTATATACGTTTCAGAATTAGCTAGCACAGAGAGAATGGGGGGGAGGGGGAAAGAGGGAGAGGGAGAGAGAGAGAGAGAGATTGATGTGAGAGAGACATCTATTGGTTGCCTCCTGCACACACCTTGACCTGGGCTGGGATTACAACCGAGGTACGTGCCCTTGACTGGGAATCAAACCCAGTCGCTTCGGTTCACAGGTGGACATCACGGCTCTCATCACTGAGGCAGGGCTTGCTGTTCTCATTTGGATGTTAATGCTGAATTCTCACGTGTCCCCATGTAGTAGGCATTGGTCTCCTTCCTGAGAGGAGCTAGTGAACCACTCAGGGGCAGAGTGAACCACTCAGGGGCCCGTGCTGGGCAGGACAGTGGAGCCTGGCCCTCCAGTCCTGGAAGTGGCGCCGGCTGGATAGTCACACTGCTTTAGAGAGGAGCCTGGCCCCATCCCCCCTTTTTTTTTTTGCCACCATTGACTCCCCCTCTATTGACTCCCCCTCTAAAGTAGTGCCTGGTCTCCTGGCCCAGTTGACGGTTGCCATGGAGTCCGGCTGCCATCCCACCCCCCTGTTGCTAAGCAGGCATCTGGTTGCTAGGCACCACCTCCTTGGACACCTTGGCTCTCTGAGAGCCTGTTTGGGACTGTCTGAGGGGGCCCAGTGGACACTGGAACCTGGAGGTCTGTACTCGTGGGCAGAGGCCAGAGCAGCCCTGCGGCTTGGGTCTGGGGTGTCCCCGCCTCCAGCTGGGGACAATGAGGCTCAGGAGAGTGAGGGGAGGCCCACTGGTGGACGGGGAGGTGTCCTCTGCACTGCCCCGGGGAAATGGGGCTGTGCTCATTCTCCGACACTGAGGATGAGGTCCTTCCCCTGCGGTCAAGCTGCTCAGTGTTCTTCTGCAGAGCCTTGCCCGCCGAGCTTAGAACAGAATCCTGTCTTTAACCTGCGTGATCTGGCCCCTGTGTACCTTTCTGCCCGAGTCCCTGAAGCCCCCGTCTGAGTCACCTTACCCAGTCCCTTCTCCTTACCTGTTTGCTCTGCTCCAGCCACAGTGGTCTTGCTATTCCTCAGGCACACCAAGCAGGCCCCTGCCTCAGGGCCTTTGCACTTGCTGTCCCCACTGCCCGGGCCAATTCCCCACGTTATTTCTCTTTTTCCTGTTTGATTTTTCTCCATAACATTTATCCAGTGTTTATCACATGTGCCTCACCCTGCAGCCCTATGAGGGCGGGAGCTTTGTAACTTCCGTTCACTGTTCTAGCTCCAGGACTAGAACAGTGCCTGGCTCCTCGTAGGTGCTAAATCTGGTACCTGCTGGGCGAGTGAACGAGTGACTTCATGGTGTTACTAAGGAGGCAGAAGCAGCGTGTCCCAGGTGGTAGAAACGTGTGAGCAAGCGTGTGGTGGCTGGCTTGTAGAGGCGTCAGTCCACAGGCGTTCTGTCTCCCCAAAGCTGGGGAGAAATTGGGTTCTTGTTGCCTGCTGGCCGGTCCCCTCTCTTTCTCAAAGTGGCCCCTGCTGCCCTGAACAGTCGTTTAAGACTAAATTCAGTCTCACTGTGGAAAAACACCTTTGCCCCGCGGCCGACTGGGAGGCTGTGCATTTTCAGAGCATTTCTGTTGTGAACTAATGGGGAAATCCCAGCAGGGATGGCCTGGGCAGCCAGGGCAGGAGGCTGGCCTGCAGCCGTGTTCCTGGCCTGCGGTTTCAGCTACTCCCTTCCCATCCTCTTCCAGCCTCCCTGACAAAGCAGCTTTCACTAAGGGTCAGGGGAGGGAGGTGGCATCTCCCCCTGGGTTTCCAGAGCTTCACCCCTCAAAGTTGGCACAATTACCCCATTTTCTAGATGAGAAAACTGGGGCATAGTGGGGTGAAGTCACCAGCTCAAGGCCACACAACAAGAAAGAGAAGGGTCTGGCGTTTGAACCTTGCTCTGTCTGACCCCACAGCTCAACCACAGAGATCACACTGCCTTCATTCTTGGACTTTGTCCCACAGCGGCAGCAGCTTCCACACCTCCCTTGCTCTTCTTGGGCTCCTCAGCCTTCTGGCCTCAGCTCCGATGTGCCTCCTCCAGGCAGCCTTCCCTGAACACCCCCTCCTGGGTCACCTTACCCAGTCCTGCTTCCTAGCCCTCAGCACGATTGCAGTTGAATCTACTAGTACATTGTGCAATGATTTCCTGATGATCTGTCTCCCTTGCCGGGCTGGCTTGCATGAAGGCAGAGACTTAAAATGTCCCATGAACTCTTGTTCCCTTCCCCCAAAACCACAGTCTTTCCTGTCTCAGTAAAAGTAACCTTCATCCTGCCAGTGTCTCAAGCCAGGGGGTCGGCCTCCACTCCTCTCTGTCCCAGCACCCATCCATCTGTAAATCCCGTGGGCTCTGCCTTGAAAATACGTCTATAAACTAAGCATTTCTCCCATCACCATGCCACCACCCTGGTCTAGTCCACTGTCATCTTCCACCTGGACTATTGCAGGAGCCTCCTCCCTGGGCTCATCCCCTCTCTGCATTCACCCCCAACTACAGTGCAGTCTCCACACACGGCCAGGTGGTCCTCATGGCTCACTCCCCCACTTCCTGTAGGTCTCAGCCCACGTGTCACCTCCTCAGTAAACACTTGCTGAATGGACAAAGGTTCCTTCCCTGAAAGTTACTGCGCCTCAGTGTGCCTGGCAGGTGGCCGGTGCTTTCCATGGTTAGTGGTGATCAGGAAAAGGGTTTATGTGGGCACTTGGAGGCCAGTGGGTGGGCCTGGAGCAGGGTGTGACCAGGCTGGGGTGGCCAAATGCCAGGGTGAGAGGCTTGAACTAATGATTGTTAGGGGCCTTGATGAAGCATGTGCCCTGTGCTGGTGCTGTGCTCTGTGTCAGTAAGTCCTCTTCAGGTTATTTCCTATTTAAGTCTTCGTCGTTGCCCTGGAGGTAGGTAGTTTTGTCCATTTCACAGATGACTACAACTGAGAGCAGTGAAGGTAGTGACTTACTCATGGACACACAGTCGCTGAGTTGGCTTGTTTGATTTCTCCAGACAACTTCTCCTTGGCACGCTGCCCTGTGGCCATCCCTGGCTGGACGGCAGTGGACGGAGAAAGAAGCCCTAGCCCCGCCCCAGCTGCCTCTTCCTCTTTCTTCAGCAGACATGAAATGATTTGTGTTGCTGTCACCATTCTTGCTGGGTTGCCAACTTCCTGTCAGCTCGACCTGGTGGGAAGTCCCGCAAAGGGAAAAAGGGAACTGGGAGGTTTGTTTGGAGCTGACTGTAGGATTCTGGGTCTGTGTGTGGCTGGTGGCCAGGACAATATTCGGGCCACTGGGGTACCGTACTCCTGTGTCACCGCCTCGCCCACGGATGCGTCTGCAGGCTCACACCTTCATTCAGTCGTTAGTTCTCTGTCGTAGTCCCAAGGGCTTGGCCCTGGGTCCTGTCCCACGGGCTGGGACATCTCTCCAGCAGCAGTGTCACCGATATCACAGGGACAAGCGCTGGCCTCGTCACCAGGAATGGCTCTGCCACAGGGTGTTGACTGATGGGATCCTTGTCCCTGCTTGTGGGGGTAGGCACCCCACTGAACCATTCCTGCGCCACCCGAGAAATTCAGCCCAGCTTCCTGGAACCCTGATTTTCCTCAGTGATGTGATTGGACAAATCATTCTTATAGGAAAAGTAAACATGGCCGATGATGATGAATGCCCGGTGCTCAGTGCCCCAGCTCACAGGGGGCAGTGAGGGTCGCGTGAGTTCACGTGGATACAGCTCTCAGTACAGCATCCAGCGTGAAGCACGTTCTCAACAAGCAGCAGCCGTGACTGTGTCGCTCTCTGGGCCTCAGGTCCTCTCTGCATGGTGGGGCTGCCCCCCTGACTCATCTCCTTTGGCATGACTCTGGGGCAGTAAATGGATGCAAAGACTTATCGAGAACCCCCCTAACATGATGCCCCCGGGACCCTGGGATCCCAAGCTTAAAACGGAGTCCAAGAAAAAATCCTAAGTATGGGGTGGATTGGTACTTTTAGGTACCGAGATGTTCATCGAAGCACCCCCTGTGAGAACATTGGAAACAACTGAGTGTCCCGAAATGGGGAAATGGGGAGGTACACGAGCCGCACCCACTCTCCAGCCGCTGCAGAGCAGGAGAAGCTGACACCTGAATTATGTACAACCTGCGATGGCAGTTGTACCTTCAGAACTGTCCGGAAAACCACTGACGGTGACACACCAAAGTATTAGCAGTGGGTGCTGTTGGAATGTGTGACTTCCAGTTTTCTTATTGTGGATTTTACTGATTTTCGAGATAAAAGGCAATTATACATATTTAAACCAGAAGATCAGACTCAGCCAGCACTACCTAAACATCAGTGTCTGTGACAGGCACCTGGGGAAGTGTATTAAACAAGCAGGTGCCTGGCCCTTCCATGGCACTGAATTGGAGCCTCGGCATAGCAGGGCCTGGGAGTTGGCTCAGCCCGATCTTACCTGCTTGTCAGGATCCTCTCTGTCCTCCTGAGCAGCCCTCCCTGACCGCGGTTCCACTCCTGACCTCCCTGCTCCTGAGCTTCTACAAAGACACAGGTTCCCTGGCTTTCCCCCGACGGCTTGAATCAGATCGGAACTCCCTGGTGTACCTCCTGGGCAAATGTGTTTTTTGAAAAGCTCCCTGGGTAATTTTTATACCCATCCCACTGACCTAGGGATGTCCCCCAACCTGGCTTTTAGAAGCAGATTTCTAATTGTGCCATTTAAATTGTAAAGATAACACAAATAATGTCGAAAATGATGAGAAAGTCAATCCTGTGACAAGCCTCTGGTTTGCCTCCGTGGGCCTACGAGTAATTTATTGAGCACCTACTAGGAACCAGGTGCTAGGAATGTAGCCATGCACAAGGCAGACAAAAGCTCTCACCCCCATCGAGTTTACAACAAAGATAGACAATGAAGATATTAAATAAGAGAAGCCTAGATAGTGAATAAGAAAAGTCTGTAGTATCAGTGGGTGATCGGTGCTGTGGACAAAATGAAGCAAGTTAAGGGCAATGGGTGCTGTGGCGGTTTTAGGTGGAGTGGTCAGGGTGAGCCTCATAGGGGAAGTGATGTTTGAGCAAAGACCTGAAGGGGGTGAGGCAATGAATCACGTGGCCACCTGGGACAGGTGTTCCAGGCAGAGGGGACAGCTAGGTGTGTTCTTGGGACATCAAAGGGGCCAGGGTGGGAGGAGAGGAGGGAGAGGGGAGCTGGGTGTGTGTGTAGGATGTAAAGTTGAGTAAGACCTTCCAGGCTGTGTGTGGTAGGGAGTGTGGTTTCGTTCTGAGAGTGGTAGCCTTTGTCAAAGGGTTTTAAGCAGGGAAGCACCATGCAGTGGTGTGTGACAACCCGAATGCCCAGGATGTGCTCGGGGCTGGGTCTCCTGGATGCCCTATCTGTGATTGTAGAGCCAAAATCTGTGGCTATCGCTGAGCTTGTGGTGGGTGGGGGACTCCTGTCAGGAGCCCAGATGGGATCCTCCTTACTATTCATGGCCTGTCTTATTTAGTGGGAGCCCCCTGCTCCCCGTCCCTTGACCTTTTTGCTTCAGAACCTCAGAGCAGACGGTCTTCCTGTTCTTGCATCTTCTCAGAAGCTGGGCTGGGGCGGGGGGCGGGGGGCGGAGGGAGGAGGGCGGTGAGAGCGTGAGTGTGGAGGGCAGCTTGTCTCTTTGTCAACAAGCCCCGCAGAAGCCAGGGCTGTGTGGGTGGGGGCCTGGGTTTGCCCGCCGTGGGAGGGGTATGTTGCTGTTGGAGCCTGGGGCAAGTGCATGATGAACCTGGGTGCTTAGAAACAATCCTTTCTATCACTTTGCTGAAAAAAACTTTTTGGAATGATTTTTATCGCAGTATAATGACATACAGTGAAGCACACAAGTCTTCAGTGTCCATCTCCATGGGCTTTTACTGTGCACCACCATCAGGCAAACATCTAGAACAGTCACGGACCCCAGAGGTCACCTCATGCCCCTTGTGAGTCCGTACCCAGCAAAGAAAGGTAAAGACTTTTGTCTTTTTGGTTAGAAAAGTGAGGACGATGGGTTTTGCCAGCTTTTTGGTGTTTGTGGACACGGCGTCACTCAGGGTTGCACCTGTTTATGCTCGGGTCGTGTTTTTAGGACACATCTGTGTCGTTGCGTGTGTCACAGTTTTTCTTTTGATTGCAGAGTTGAATTCCATTGTGTGAATAAACCACAATTTGTTCAGCCATTCTCCGGCAGATGGACATTTGTGGTTTTTAAAAATTTGAGCTTTTATTGTGTTCCTTTCCCTGTGCTAAGCACTTTGTGTGACATGTAATGTTTCTTTTAATCCTCAAAGAGCCCTAAGAGATAGAGGCTCTGATTTACCCGATATTACCCACGGAAGGACAGAGGTTCGGAGGCTTTTGTACCTTTCCCTCCTTTCTTCTCTTCACAAGTATTTTTTGAGCGTCTTCTATCTGCCTCATACCAAGGGCTGTGGATACAGCAGTGAGCCAGACGCACAGAAATAGCTGGTACTCCATGGAGAGCAGGACAACCAATCAATGCATAAAATTACATGTGGATTATGATAACCGCTTTATAGGGAATTAAAACAAGGTGTGGGGGAGAGTGACCGGGTGGAGGTCAGGGGAGGCTACTTCAGCCAGGACAGGCAGGGCAGGTTCTCTGAGGAGGTGACAATTGACCTGCCTTGTGCTGTAATGATTTATCCAGGCTGAGGGAACAGTATGTGCAAAGGCCCTGAGGCAGGAATAAGCCTGGTGTGTCCTAGGAAAAAGTGGACTAGCTAGTGTGGCTGAAGTGGAGTGAGACAGCTTTGGGGAAATGTCAGGAAAATACAGTGTGGTTTGTGTGTTGGGGTGGGGGTTTCTGAGATCGTGATGTATTGACAGATAAAATAGGACCAGTGATGGTAATGTAAGTGGTATCATTTCACCAAGCCTCACTCTGGCGTGACGCTGAAGTTGGGGTTTGGTATCTGTTTCATCTTCTGAGGTAGGTGTTTGAATCTCCACTTACAGAAGAGGAAGCCGAGGTCACACTCGTGTGCTTCTCCCCGCTGGTAGGTGGGGACTTGAACCAGAGCCTCTCCCCTGCCCTCCTCTTCCCTCCCTTCTCAGGGTCCCTGGGCCATAGGTGACCACATTTTCATTGTGTAAAAATCCCTCTATGACTTGCCTAGTGTCTCTCTAATCAGGAAGATCCAAATAACCTAGGTCTCTCAACTCCTGGCCATCCCACCAGGCCCCCCTACTCCCCGACTCCCAGCTAAGTTCTCCCAGCTTTTGAACCCAAGAGACACTATAGGCCTGGCTCGGTTCTTTCCTCCCTGTGTGACCTTGAGCGCATGACCCCAAGACTCGGTTTCCTTTTCTCTGAAACGGGGTTGCA
The DNA here is from genome assembly GCF_000147115.1 of Myotis lucifugus. NCBI lineage: Eukaryota > Metazoa > Chordata > Mammalia > Chiroptera > Vespertilionidae > Myotis > Myotis lucifugus. Next base: position 1,389,214 of record NW_005871138.1, read on the forward strand.
GTAGTCACCTCCTCACACACTCTTGGTGTTGGCATACGGTAAGGACTTCACATACATTGCAGCTGGTTCTAGGGTTCATACTCCATTGAAAACACAGGCATCATATGGTTCAGATAACTTGGTGTCCTGATCTTACTAAATGGCTTCTTGCTGTCTAAACTCAGGAACTGAATAGAGCTGGATAGTTAAGTATAGTTTCTATTATGATAACTATTATACTAATTATTGTTATCAGACCATCTGTCCTTAATGAATATTTGTTAATAGAGACAGTTAGGGGTGAGGAAAGAAGACATTTCACAGTTTACTAATTATAAGACAAATAATGTATAAAATATATAGCTGTACTGTATGTCTATTATGTATTCATAATAATAATGGGATATTAGGATTATGTTCAGCTGCGATGAATGGAGATGTGATGGAGGTTTATTTTTTCTTTCATGGACACGTCTCGAGCTAAGTGGTTTTACTAGTTTCCTTTTGCTGCTGTGGCAACAAATTCCTATGGAGTTGGTCACATAACACAGGTTTATTATCTTAGATTTCTGGAGGTCAGATGTCTGAAATGGGATGTGCAGGGCGAAAATCAAGTTGTTGGCAGGGCCGTGTTCTCTCTGGAGGTTCAGGGGAGAAGCCATCTACTTGCCTTTCTTGTTTCCAGAGGCTGCCCATATCCCTTGGCTCCTGGCCTGCTCTCTCTTCAAAGCCAGCAGTAGCCAGAGGAGTATTTCTCCCTGCATCACCCTGACAATCTTCTCTTTCTCTCTTTTACTTTAAGGACCCTTGTGATTACACTGGGCCCACCTGGAAGTTCAGGATAATCTCCCATCTCAAGATCATTAACTTCATCACATCTGCAAAGTCCCTTTTGCTGGATAAGGTTACATATTCACAGGTCCAGGGATTAGGATCTTTTTTGGGGTGAGGGGAATTATTTAGTCAAGCACAGTGGGCCAGGGCAGTTGGGGTCTCTGCCCCATGGCACCTGCAGGATCCCCTTGGAAGGTCTCCCTCCCTTCACCTGTGGGGTCTGGAAGGCCAGACACCGTGCAGGACCACGGGGGCAAAGGTGCCTGCCCTCGTGGAACTTGGAAGAGGCCACTTCAGTGGGATGTGGGTGGATAGTTAGGGAAGCCGAGAGTACAGTAGGTCCTCGAATAACATCATTTTGCTCAACATCATTTCATTATAATCTTGATGAGATGCCTAGGAACGTAATCCTTGTTCACATCCATTAGCCTATGGGAAAATTGGTTTTGTTATATGTCATTTGTTACAGTTCCAAGAACCTATGCAGGTTCTTGGATGATGTTGAGTGAGGGCTACTGTACAAGACCAGGTCAGAGTGGACGTGGCAAGAAGGTCAGTGTCTGGACTCTGATGGCCTACAAGTCAGATCCCAGTTCTGTCCACTTAGCTGCATATCCTGGGGCTTCACCCACGGAGAACCTCAGTCTCCTTTTCTGTAAAACGGGGGTGGGGCTGTCTGGGATGAGGCGAGGGTGTGGCAGGCAGTGGGAACATAGCCGACACTCCCTAAATTTAAAAGCCCAAACTACTTCTGAGCAGCAGAGGTCTATGCTCCTGAGACTGGCACTGCTCTCAGCAGCCTCTTCACAGGCTTGAATTCCCTCCCAGGGGCCTGCGCAGGGGCTGGGAAAAAGAAACCAGAGGAAACCTCCACGCGGAGACCCCCTCCCGCGCCTGTTCCCTGAATGCCACTATTTTTACATTCTCTCACTTTTGTGCATTGTTTCCTGACTCTCCAAACACAATCCTTCACAAGCCGAGGGGGGACGGCTTCCCCACCAACTCCAGGGACAATTGTTTGGGGAGATTGGAAAAAAAAAGTTGGGCCAGGAAAAAACAAAACCTCTTGAAAGTCATTGTCTTCAGATGTCAAGTGTCAGCCCCATGGAGAGGAGACCACATTCCACCCATTGTCCTGCTGCAGACGGGCACGGGGACCCCAGGGCGTCCAGCCACCCCGCCCTGCATCCTGGGGCCCCAAGGACTTGGTTGGCTTTGTCTGGGACATTCCGGCGGGAAATACCACCCGTAGTGGAGCCTGTTCCCAGCCACCATGGTCTCGGTCACTTTAGGCTTTTCCTCGAAGCCACCCGCCCCTGCAAGCCCCAGATCAGCTTGGGCTGATGCTGATAATAAGGCGAAGACTCATTTTGTGCCTACACGTACTTTATCCTAACATCGAGTTCTCACAAAACCCCACGACGTAGCTACCTTTATGTGTATGTGCATAACAGGTTATTGAGACACAATTCACTTACTATACATTTTACCCACTTAAAGTGTGTAATTCACAGCAGTTTTTAGAATATTCACAAAATTGTGCAACCATTGCCACCTTCTAATTTAAGGACATCTTCTACACCCCCAAAAAGAAACTATGTACCCATCGGCTCCCATTTCATAGAGAAAGAAACTGAGACACAGAAGCTGCTGAGGGTCACACAGCCAGTAAATGACTGAGCCAGGATTTGTACCCCAAATACTTGGCTCTGGAGCCATTTTCTTAACTATGCTGTAATGCAGTAATTTTCAACTAGGGGAGATCCCTCTCTTCCCCCTGGGAACGTTGGACAATATTTGGAGACATTTCTGGTTGTCACAACGAGAGGCTGCTACTGGCATCTAATGGGTAGAGACCTGGGATGCTGCTAACATCCTACCATGTATAGGATGCCCCCACAACAGAGAATTATTTATTCCAATGCCAGGGCCCCACCCCTATGGGCCCTGCTGTAATCCCATTCTGATGAGCCTATTCTTCAGGAAAAAAAGCTGAGGGTCCCTCAGGGGTGCGGAGAAGTTGGGGTTAGAATAGGAAGGCTCTCAAACCACATTATGGTATAGGTGACAACAGTCAGGGGAGAGAAATTCTGAACAGCATTGAGAAGGCTCCGCAGGAAAGGGATCTGATCTGTGCCCCATTAGTGATGTCTGCCCTGGGGGAGTATTTAAGGAGAATGGGCGGTTTTCTCTTTTTTCAGGCTTGTTTTTAGAATGGCGGGGGGGGGGGGGGGGGGGCGAGGGGGGGTGTCTCACACACAGATTCCCGTAAGGCCAGGCTGGAAGATGAGTGCGGCAGCAGGTTGGGTAGTGGAAAACAGAGGGGCATCTACTCAGGGTAGAGATGAGAGCTGCCACGCTCCCACAGCCTTCTGCATCCTTGTGGGCATTTGAGACAAGTGGTCAGCTTTTTCAAAAAGCTGCTGGGATTTTAATGGGACCTCTGATATTCAAATGTGGGTCTGAATTTTCGCAAAGCCCACTGCCGGTCAAACTAAACATGCCTGAGGGCCATCAGTGAGACCCGTTAGCGTGAGTGAGAGCTCAATAGCACGCAGGAGGTACTGCATGAATCTTTGTTGAAGGAATGGTGAGTTGTTGGTGAGTTCAGGGAGATGGCAGGCTGGGCCCTCACCCCTGGAGTGGGGTCTGTGTGGGGAAGAGTGGTGGCTTCCCCTCTGCGGTTCCCCTCCCCCCACTGTTGCATCAGACCTGTTTACAACAGGTTGTAGCAACTTGGGTTTTTGCTTCAACTTCCTCCATGGTGGGTGATGGGGTGGGGCTGGGTGAGAACTGGCACCTTTTTTGGGGACTTAGAAACTGGGTGGGGATGGGTAGGGGGAGTGTTTTCCAGCCAATTGATTAATCAGTTAAACACATATTTATTGAGTGAGGGTCTCCTATGTGCTGCGCCTAGTCTTCAGCTTTGGGGATAAGTGACCTAGATAGACAAACATCATTGCCTTCTTTGAACTGACATTCTGGTGGGGGAGGTGGACAGTAGACTAATGCACAGACATACATAATGTTCAGAGTGACAGGTGCGATGAAGAAAACAGGGTAGGAGTAGGGACAGGTAATTTAGTTAGGATGATCTTGGAAGGACGAATGTGACTCAGGGTCTTTGCATTGACTTTCCCTCCACCTAGAATGCCCTTCTCTCAGACACCCACACAACTGCTCCCTCACCCCAGTCCCTGAAAAGCTGCTCTCAACTGATGGCCATTGGCATCTATTTGGTGCCAATGGTAGTCCCCAATTGGGGGTGAGATGAAGGGGGTAAATTGTGTTCAGTGCGAACAGCTCAATTGTGATAGAGCAGGGCTGAGAGACAGCTCGATAGTGTTACAGCTCAGTTACAGTGCAGCACGGCAGTGGAACAGCACAGCTGTGAGGTGGCTCTGGGGCGAGGCAGCCAGAGTTGCAGCTTGGACTCTGTCTAGGAGAGAGCTCTGCTCCGTTCCAGCCCACTAGGGCAGCTCTGCTTTGCTCCGGCGAGACAGCTTCATTGCTGTAGGTCCAGCTTGGTAAAGCACAGTCTTTGGTGGGCTTCCTGAGCCAGAGGGTGGCTGACTTATATAAAGAGAAGTTCCTGCCTCTGGTCCCTGATTGGCTTGTTCTCATGTAAATGAGGACTCCAGATCCTCACAGTTTGATTGGTCCAAAAAGCAGTGTCCTGAGTTGGTTGGAATGGAGCCACTCTGATGGGTCAATGAAGATGCTAATGAGGATATAGCGGCACATCCCTGAATGGTTGAAATATGACTCCAGGAGCTCCTTTATAAGGGTTGGCTCAGAGGGCAGGGGTGCAGTTCAGGGTGGGAGGTGGACAGTTCAGTGTGGGCCTCGCCCTGAAGTATGGCTTGTGTGAGACCCCTGCTCAGCGGTGGCTGCTAGGCTGTGTTTTTAAATTGGAACCCAGTTAGCCACCATGAGTCCATCTTGGTAGGCATTTCCTTTTTTGTGGTCAACACTGCTCAGATGTCATCTCCTCAGGCAGGCTTTCCCTGAACATCGCGGTGAAATAGCTGCCCAGCCCTGTCCCTCTCTGTTCCCTCATTCTGCTTTAGTTTTCTTCATAGCACTTATCCTTACCTGCCATTTTATTAAAAAACCCAGTTATAGTCTGTCTTGCCACTGCTCCATGAGGCAGGAATTCGATCTGATTTATTCATTCTCTGATGTGTTGTTGAGCACAGTGGGTGTGCAGTCAGCGTTGACTAAATGGATGAATGCAGGAATGAATAAACCCCGAGGTCGTGTTTTGTGTCTCCAGTGCCCAGCTTGATGCCTGGCACACAGTAGGCCCGGGGTAACGTTTGTTGGCATGGGTAGTACCCGCTGATGGCTTTCTCCCCCCAGAATATAGTCATAAGCAATTTCCTGTTTCCTTGCGTGGTCCAGTCCACTTCTCTCGGCCCAGCCCCTGTACCACTTCTTACAGGAAGTCTTTGTAGTAACAGAGTTTTTACCTGCATCATCTTCCTTAAACCTCCACAACTGCCTCTTTTATTGGATGAGGAAATAGACTCTGAGAAGTTCCGTGACTCACTGAGGTCATGTGCTTGGCAGTTGGATGGAGTGAGGTGGAGAGGTGTGCTGACGAGGCAGCAAATGGCTTTGTGTGGTGGTGATGGGGATATGGTGGCACACTACAGTTCATAAACCTTCCCCCCTCACCTCACCCCAGGGGACTTGGATAGAACTGAGAATAGTACTGTTTTTAGGATGGAAAAACCAAGTATCAATAAGTAAGAATAATGTAGAGTAAATGTAAAAGTCCCAGGCACATAGTAGGAGGTCTGTAAGTGGGGTCGATCCAATTCCAGATGTTTCCTTAGGAAACCCAGTAGGTTCATGTTTATCTACATGAGGGTTTGGACTCCCTGAGGATACTCTCTATACTCTACTGCCAGCACCTGCAGTCTTTGCTGGTGGTTTTGTCTGGCCAGCAGGGTGGCTTCTGCACAGAACAGAAGTGCCAGGAAATTCACAGGCCCCTCCTGCCCTCCATCAACGACCAACAGGACTGACTGGTGTATAAATGTCCCAGCTCCCTTACCCTCTGGGGGATCACTCAGAAGTGCGTGTTCTACACTGGCTCCCAGTTCTGAAAGGGATCGAGCCCCGTCACCCACCCTGACCACTCGCTTGATCTCATTCTCTATATTGGCTGCCCTTCCCTGCCTGTGTTTGCAGGGTCATCTCCCAATTCAACTACTTTTACCCAAATCCTTGTCTCAGGGCTTGCTTCTGGGAAGGGAGCAGCCCAAGGCTCCCGTCATGGTAAACCTGCTAAAATGTGCCCACAGGCTACCCTCTGTGTGTATCAGCCATGGCAGAGCTGGTTGGTACTTGATGCACTGATGTAGTTTGTGCTTTGTAGACATTTAAGTCAAGATGTACGAATTATTACAGCACAGCTTTCTTTTTGAATTTGGGGCTAGCACTCATGTTTTTTAAGGCCTCCAATCTTTCAATAGGCCGAGGAAACAGTGCCTCTTATGCTGAGGCCAGTGGTAAGGGGCCCACTTTTGTTCAGGGCAACATGGAATTAAAGTGCCCGTCCCTGCCCTAACCGGTTTGGCTCATTGGATAGAGCGTCAGCCTGGGGACTGAAGGGTCCCAGGTTTGATTCCGGTCAAAGGCATGTACCTTGGTTGCAGGCACATCCCCAGTAGGGGGTGTGCAGGAGGCAGCTGGTCGATGCTTCTCTTTCATTGATGTTTCTAACTCTCTATCCCTCTCCCTTCCTCTCTGTAAAAAATCAATAAAATATATATATTTTTAAAAAGTGCCCGTCCCTTCCATGCTCGTTTTTTGAGCACTTATTGGGCACCTCCCGCGATCCTGGTGCCGCACTGGCTCTGGGAACTCCCAGCGTGGGGGTCAAGGGAAACACAGAGGCACCAGGCTGTTGACAGGAGCTGTGTTGTGTTTAATTCTCACTTTAGCACCCTGAAAGGTGAGACCCTGTTACCCAGACACAGAGTCTGACCCCAGGGCCCTGTTGGTGATTCACGCCCCAGGTTCCTTTTTCCTTTAAAAGGGGATCCTCACAGCATAGCTCATGGAATTGTAGGGAGGACAGACAAGCTGGTCATCAGTCACCCATTGAGCCCATTTTTACGGAGCTCTGCTCTGTGCCAGGCACTGGTCTAGGCCCAGGGGTGAGTGCCGCATGCACAAGTCTTTGTCCTCCTGGAGCTGACATTGCAGAGGGCAAATGGGCAACAGGCAAAGGAATAGATAAGTATCTGGAGGCAAGTGCTGCAGGGGGAGATGAGGAAGGATAAGGTAGAGTGAGGGGGGGCGGGAGGCTTCTGCTTTACATGGGGCAGTGGGAGAAGGCCTCTCAGAAGGGACATTTGATTCTAGATGGGAGCGAAATAAGGGAAGGGCCCTGTGGATATCGGAGAGAGTCTTCCAGACCGAGGGAACAGCAAGTGCAAGAGCCCTGAGGCCGGACTGCTTGGTGTGCTCATGGAACAGTGTGGAGGCCTCACTGTAGCTTGTTGCTAGTGCTTATAGGAGGAGAGTCATCTGTCAAGCACAGTGCAGCATACCTGCGCTGTTCCTAGAGGATGACATGAATTCTGTGTAATATGTATAATTCATAAGGTGCTGTCTGGGATGTGACCTAAAGGAGTACGTTTGAAGTTGTGAAAGGAAGGTTATCTTCTCTGTCCTCGCCGTACAGCAGCTGTGACTGAACATGTAACCTTCCTTGGAGATGATGTCTGAAATCTGAAATTGGGTCTTTGGGGAAAGCAAGTCCTGGGCCAGCGAGTCCCTGTTCTCAGCACACGCCTGCCCCAAAGGGGGTGCCTGCTGAGAATGGAGGGGGGAGGCTTTTAATCGCAGCCTGGGTGGCAGTAGGGGCTGAAGATGGGGAAAGGCCGTTTATTCTGCCCCACGTTGTGGAAGAGCCAGGCCCGTTCACGGCGGGTGGCCAGGATGGGCACCTTCCTGGGGGGAGCTTTGTGGTTTCCAGGGTCAGTACAGAGAAGGAGGGTGGGCAGCCCCGGAGGCCCCACTGCAGAAGGAAAGCCTGTTGTCTGGCTCCTGCTCTCTCTGCCTGCAGACACTGCCCTCTTCACACCGCGTCCTCCAGGAGAGAATGCAGACCAGCCTCCTGAGGGAGGTGATAATTGAGGGAAGATGCTGAGGAAGTGATAATTGGGGCGGGCAAGAGAGAGCCTAGTACATTTAGTAACCTCTCCTGTCCAAAAAAGAAAAGAAAAACATTTATGTTACAAAAGGACTTTTGGCTTACAGGTAGCGTGTTCATTGTAGAACTTGGGGAAAAAACAGAAATGAAGAAAGAAGAAACTTGAAATCACTGATAATTCTACTCTCAGATTTAGGTTTCATGGCTATAGATAGAGCCCAGAGAACAGTGGTTTAAACGAGATGAAAGTTTTTTTCTTTCTTACTGAATTATAGGCAGCTCTGGGCAGATATGTAGGCTCTGCTGTCATTAGGGACATAAACTCCTTCTGAATTGCTACTTCATCCTGGTCAACACAAGGCGGTCCGTTCATGGTACAGGATGGCTACCTGACCTCCAGGCGTCACATTTGCTAGCTAATCAGTAGGAAGGAGGAGCAGCAGAAGAGACTCCTTTCCTGTTTGTCTCCTCATCCCTAAGGATACTTTCAGGTAGTTGTGCCTAATACATCTAGTTCTACTGGCCCTAACTTAGTCACAAGGCCACACCTTGCTACAAGGGAAGTTGGGAAATACCACCTTTATTATAAAATCTGGGATTCTATTTCTAAAGGAAAAGGAGAGACCAGATGTTAGGGGACAGCTAGTAATCTTGGCCATTGTCTCACACAAGTTTAGGGTATTCTACACTTTCTTTTTCTATGTTTATGTAGCGATAATTGATTTAACCCCAAATTAGATTACATTTTCTGTACTCTTCTGTGACTTGGGTTATTTTTAGAGTTAGAGATACATCAACAGCCTTTTTTCGTATCATTAAATAGACTTCTGCAAACCAGTTTTAACATGATTTTCTTTTGTCAAGATAGACAATTTGCCTGGCCAGTGTGGCTCAGTGGTTGAGCGTAGACCTATGAACCAGGAGGTCAGGTTCGATTCCCAGTCAGGGCACATGCCTAGGTTGTGGGCTCGATCCCCAAGTATGGAGCGTGCAGGAGGCAGCCCCTCAATGATTCTCTCTCACCGTTGATGTTTCTATCTCTCCCTCTTTCTTTCTCTCTGAAATCAATAAAAATATTTTTAAAAAGATGGAAAGTTTACTTAACTAAACTCCAAATGATAGAATTATACATCAGATACTGAAGCTAAATCTTGTTGCCATGTGTGAGATTTCTTTTTCCCTGTGAGATAAATGCCCACAACTTGAATGGATGGAGCATAGCATCTGGGCTTTGGAGGAGTCAGTGGGCATTTGGCTTGCGTGGGGTTGCTTAGAGCAGGCTGTGCAAAGCCCTCCCGTGCTATTGTTACTACTAGTTTATTGTTACTACTTGGATGCAGAGCCCTGCTACCCAGTGATACTCTGCTTCCCTGGACCTCTAGCCACCCAGTCCAGATGGGTGGAGTCCTCAGACACCCCCTCTCCTCTGTCCTTGCTCTGGTCTGGGGCTGCCCTGCCTCCCACCTCCCCTCCTTTCTAACTGGTCCCCTGGCCCTCTCAGATTTCGCCATATGTCTGGTGAGGTCACCCTCGCCAAGACGGGGATGTCCTTGGGGGCATCTAGGCCCTCCACTCAGCGATCAGATTGCCAGCTAGTCTCCGAGAGTGGCTTCCAGGCTTCTTTCTATTCCTGTTATCTCCAGGGAGGGATTTATCCTCCCAAGGCTGTGGCCACAGGTTCCAGACAGATGGCAGCTCCCGGGGGCACCCCCTAGGGCAGCTGCTACCTGTTTTATGCTTATGCCCTTTGTGCGTTGTTGTCGGTAGTGACTCACTGATGATGTGTGTAGGGGACTAATCACCAGGCCGGACTGCCTGGCTTTGAGGCCCACCTCTGTCCCTCTGGCTGTGTGGCTCTGGGTAAGCCCAGAGATGTGGGTGCTGGCGGCTGGAAGGGGTACTGGCGGGCACCCCCTGGGGAAGGGGTGTGGCTGGGGTCTGGATGGCAGGTACTGCCAAGTGTGTGTATTGATGTGGATAAATGTGGAAGATGTCATGAATGGGAAAAGCAAGTTGCTCGAACACATTTATAGAAATGTGTGTGTCAGCCAATATGTAAAGTAGCATTCTTTCTTGCCTCTCGATTCACAGGTACATGGGATGCGAGCAAAGGCACCGCCTCCAGGGCCAGAGGTGCCTTGTGGGGAGGGCAGGTGCCCAGGTGGCCCACCTCTCTCTGTAATGATGGATTTCTTCCTGTTTGTCCTGGGAGGGGGGATTCACATGGTACCTGAGAAAAGTGAACTAACCCTAGGTGCTCGCTGAGGAGGCTGTGCATGTGCATTCACCTGAGCCCCCACCACTGCGACCAAGAACATTGCCAGTACCTCTGAGGGCTCCCTTATGCCCCCTCCCAGGCCGCACCTCCCCAGATTTGACAAATTTCTTTCTGGAGATGGTTTACAGCAAATTTGGCTCAATGCTAAGATTTGCCCCATGATGCCTCTGTGGGTGGGTGTTAAATTGTTCTCTGTCTTTTCTCTGGATCCTTGATGTACTTCATGCTCATCATCATAGAGAGGAGGACCTGAGCAGACGCAGGGCAGTGGCCCAGGCAGCGGTGAGGCACGGGCAAAGATTCCATGGCGAAGCCGGGTCGCAGGCGGCCCGGGAAATCCTGCGAACAGTCTCATCTCTATGGGAGGTCTCCAGGCTGAGAGCTGCTTTTGGCCGAGTGTGCCAGAGCTGTCAGGCTGGGACAAGGAGCTGCCCCAGTGGGTCCCTGAAATCCCCGCCTGCACCAAGGGCATTGGCGCCGCCTGGAAAAGCCGGTCATGTCCTGAGTAGCACGAGGCTGGGCCCGTAGCCCCTGCCTGCCCATTCTTTCCGGGTCACGAGCTGCCCATGGAGCCCATCACACTGGCCTGTTTGCGGCTCCTCTGTGGGTGGCTCGAGCCTCTCATTGTCCCAGCACAATAGTGGTGGCCCTGCTCGTGTGAAGAAACAGGGACAGGAAGCCCCGATCTAGGTCAGCCTCACTGCACGCCCAGCTTCCTGCTCTCCCTGGCTGTGCTTTGTCTCCCTGCAGTCTGAGGAGGCTGGAGGCTGGATTTCCCAGCAGCATCACAGGCCCCGTTAAAACATCGTCTGGGAACTCCTGGGCCCTGTCCCCTCCACGCATTATCCTTTGAGAAGAAAAATCAGCAGGTTACCAAGTGGCCCCAGTTGAGGCTCCTGCCGTGTGTCAGGCACTGTGCCAGGCACATTCTATCCCTTCCTTTGATTTCTGAGTGCCAGGCGCTAGACTCAACCCTGGGTGACAGCTGGGAATAAGGGAGGCAAGGTCCCTGCCCTCATGGAGCTTCCACTTACTTTCTCCTGATACATTCTGGAAGGCAAGACACTATTATAAGTTCTCCGTATTTGGGAAAAATACACTGAGGCTCAAAGAAGCTAATGTACTTTCCCGAGGTCGCACACACAGCAGGGAGGAGAAGGACTGCAGTGTAAACCAAATCATCAGTTTCCAAACCTGGCCTCTGCTGTTGGATTAGGGTAAAAGTTTCCTTCCAGCCATGCTCCCTTCTTGTCTTGGCCTCTCTCTTAGGAGCTGGTGTAGATTGCTTAACCTTAGTCTTTTTATTTGTTAAGTCCGCTTTTACTGCCAGACAGGAAGGTGATAAGTGCATGAAGACAGGAGGGCCTCTTGGAGGTGACATTTGAGCTAAGGCTTGATGAATGAGAAGAAGCTGGCCCAGAGGAGAGCTGGGGGAGAATATCCTGCTAGTAGGAAGAGCATGTGCAAAGGTCCTGAGGCAGGAATGTACCTGACAGGTGGAAGGAATAGAGAGAATGAAGGTATGGCTGAAGATTATTGAGGTGTGGGGGAATGGAATGCTGGAAGGTGAGTTTAGAGAGATTAACTAGGACCTTATGGACTGTGGAAAGATTTAGACTTTTTAAAAGTATAGTGTAGAGAGTTTTAAGCCATGGATTGACAGGATCTGATTTACATAGTATTTAAAAGGATCCCTCTGGCTGTCTGTGTGGAGACTTTTGGTGGGGTGGGGGGCAGGGGGGACAGGGAGGAGGGGACTGCATTAGTCCAGGCAGGAAAGATGATGACTTTGGATCAGATGGGTGGCTGAGGAGATGGGGATCAGTGGTCGGATTTCTAATACATGCGGAGGGTGAAGAGGAGAGCATTTACTATACTAACAGATGGATATGGAGTGTCAGAGAAAGGAGGTCAAGGATCAAGGACCACTGGGGTGGGCCGGTGGGTTGGCTGGAGCACCAGCAGAGGTGCCATTAACCAGGCTGGGAAGAGCTTGGTGGTGTGGGCTGGAGGGAGGATCAGTAGCTAGGCTTTGGATGGGTTAAATTTGAGATGCCCCTTGGACATCCAGGTGGGGATGTCGGGTCGGCAGAAATCCGGGTAGGAGTCTGGATATTGGGGATGTAAACACAGGCGGGTCGGCAGAAATCCGGGTAGGAGTCTGGATATCGGGGAGAAGTCCAAGCTGGGGATGTAAACACAGGCAGAGGGGCTGGTGGAGATTGCCCTGCAGTGAGTGGGACAGAGGCAAAGCTGCCTTGCTCTGTGTCCCTGACTTTCCTCTCTGTGGCCCCCCATGTGGAGACCTGCAGGTGGCCACTCCTCATCACAGCCATGGACGCCTCTCTGGGTGATGGGCAAGGATCTGACAGCCATCGGTGGAGGGCCAGCCTCCTTCCTGCCACCTTCCCCTGCTTCCCTCCATTCTGGACTGTCCCCCCACCTCCCCACCACTTAGAGATCTCCTCAGACAAGCGTGGTTGGATGAGACATGCACTTAATTAACCTGCAGCTGAGCTCTGACAGGGACAGTGTGTGCTCATCCGGCTCCCCGCTCCCCGAGTCCCTGTGTTTTAATCAGCCGCTGCAGGGAGGGCTCCTGCTGACCACCATAGCTCATCCTGGCCCTGTGGCCGTGACAGGACCATGAAGTCATTTTTGCAGGGTCTCCACCTGGCTGTTGCCACGTCAACCTGAGTCCTAGAGTCCAGACAAGCCAGGCGGGTTTGCAGTGCATGACTGGCCTAGGTCTCCCTCCTGTGCTGTCTCCCATGTCCACCTTTCTGTCCCGTATTGTTCTGTCCCCTTGCCCGTCCACCGGACTTTCTCAGTAGCTCTTCCAGTGTCTGCTCTCCCACCCACACCGGCCAGGCCACCATCATCTCTCAGCACGGCTGCACCCCTCTACTCTGGTCCCCCCACTTTCATGCTCAACCCCTAATATCCAATTCCTCACAGAAACGGAGGGCTGTGTTGACAACATTTAAAAATTGGGAGACTTTACTTTTAAGAAATCCTAATTTCTGGCTTCTCTTAGAGAAAAAACAACACACCCCAAAAACCCAAACCCAGAACATCTGGTGATGTGGGGCCTGCTGCCTTCCCACCGGGCCACCCTCGGAGGGGACAAGTGGCCACTCCTTCGATGGGTGTGCGCTGCCTGTTCCCCACAGACCCCACTGCTCCTCTCCTCTGTTGCCTGACACATCACCCAGGAGAGAAATGATTTCTCTCTTCCGAGCCCCTGAAAAAAGTGGTAGGACCGACTGTGGTCCATCCATACAGTAGGATCCTGGGCAGCTGTAAAAAGAGAATACGATGCTTCCTGTGTGATGACGGGGAGAGATAAATAAGTTATATTAAGTAGAAAAAGCAGGGCCAGCACATCCTGTGTTTGCTGCCATTTTTTGGAATGTGAAAAAGAAAAAGGAATAAGAATATTATATATATAGCCCGGCAGGTATGGCTCAGTGGTTGAACATTGACCAAGTCAGGGCGCATGCCTGGGTTGTGGGCTCGATCCTCAGTAGGTAGGGGGTGTGTAAGAGGCAGCTGACCCATGATTCTCTCTCATCATTGATGTTTCTGTCTCTCTCTCCCTCTCCCTTCCTCTCTGAAATCAATAAAAATGTATTTAAAAAAGAATATATGTACATATATGTATGTGTATGTACATGTATACCCACATGTGTGTTCATTTTTCCAGCTTTATTGAGATATATTTGACATACAACATCTTGTAACTGTGTACAATGTGTTGGGTTAATACAGGTATATACTGCAAAGTGATTATCACCACAGTGCAACATTCAAGTATATAATACAGCATTAGCTGTCATCACCGGGTATACATTAGATCCCTAGAACTTGTCCATCTTATAACTGGACGTTTGTACTCTGACCAACATGTGTGTGCATTTTTTACATAAAGATCTTCTGGAAGGATGTACTAGGATCTAGTAGTGGTGGTTCCTGTGGGGGCTGGGGAGGGACTAGATGGATGGGGCCTGCAGTGTAGGAGAGATATTTTTTTGTATTTCTGAGCCATGTGAATGTGTTATTATTTAGAAATTAAACTTTTAGAAAAAGAAAAAAAGAGAAAGTGAATCATAGTCTGAGAGGGGCCCATGGTGGTGAAGCAGGGCAGGGCTCGGTGGTGTTTTCTGCACGGGGCCTGATGTAGGAGATGCTCAATAAACATTTGTTGACTGAATGGAAGAGTAGTTTTTCCTGATTCGCTGCCCATGTCCCTGGACTGTGGTACTTCCTGGGTCCTACTTGGTATTTGAACTTGAGACCTTTCTTTCGGGCCACCCCTGGGCGATCAAGGCGTGGACACTCATATGTTCCTGCTTCTCTCCTCCAGGCATTTCTGCATCGCATCCGGCAGAACGTGGTGGACTCAGCGGAGAAGGGCCTCACGGAGGACAATGTCAAGGTGTGGACACCTGAGTTGGTCCCTTTGCAGACTGTCCCTGCTGCTGTGTGCCTTGCTTCCTCCCTGCGCGATGCTTAGAGGGTGCTCGGGGGTCTGGGATGCCTCGCTGCAGCTGCTTTTGTCTTCCTGTAGCAGACTCCCTGCAGCCCCCAGGGCCTCTCAGTCCTGTGAGCGAACTGTGCCTGGTGGGTCAGGAGGACTCAGCCTCAGGCTTCCACTCCCCGACTCAGGACTTTCTCCTTGCTCAACATGACCATCTTGTCTTCTAGCCTCCTTGTGCCAAGCCCCCTGGCTTCCAGCCAGCAGAAAATCCCTTCCCAGGCGCCCCTGGGAGCCTGACACCTCCAGCCCCTGCACTGGGCATTGAATGTGCAGGCAGGGAGATGAATAATTGGGTCCAGGCTTCGTTTTGGCAGTGGCTCTGGGGAGTTTCGGGAGGACGTCAATAGGCCCTCTGTGTGCATGGTGGAGGCCCCAGTGCTCCCCGGGCCTGGCTTTCTCGTGTGACCTCACTCTCTGGGAAGCTGCCTTCAGTCCTTGGGGCTCCAGGGTCCTGGTCCCAGGGGAGAAGGGGAGACAGGGCAGGAGGGGGTCAGAAGTGCGAGCCTGTATAGCACACAAAGGACTTGGTCAAGCAGGACTCCCCCTACCGCCCTGCTCGCCTGCCCACACGTCTTGATTAATCTGGACAGTGACCTGCACGTTGACAATTCTGAGCTCAGTGTTTTGGGTAAGAAAGCTGAGGCTTAGAGATGGAAAGAGACCTGTTCTGGGTCACTGCATGGCTGGTCCCTGGTAGCACGGGGATCGGAACTTTTCATTCATTCATTCATTCATTCACTCATTCATTCAGCAAGTATTTACTGAACACATACTGTTTATTACATCTCTTTATTATAATCTGTTACAACTTAAAAGTTGTTATAATTTCATATTGCAATTTATTACAGTGTATTTTTTTTTTAATTACCTCTTGCCCTGGCTGGTGTGACTCGGTTGGACATTGTCCTGTGTACCAGGAGGTTGCTGATTCAGTTCTCTGTCAGGGCACATGCCCAGGTTGTGGGCTCAATCCCCAGTTGGAGGCGTGCAGGAGGCAGCTGATCAATGCTTCTCTCTCATCATTGATGTTTCAATCTCTCTCCCTCTCTCTTCCTCTCTCTCTTAACATCAGTAAAAACTATTCTTTAAATAGTGATCTTTTTATGAGGTATAACTCATAGATAGTAAAGGTTGCCGTTCTAAATGCGGGCTCCTCTGTGTCCCTTCCCAATAATGCCCCCTCCCCAAGGATAACTGCTGATTGGTTAGCATTAATTGATTTTGCCTGTCCTTGAATTTTATATAAAAACGGGCTCTTTCATTATGTCTGGGGCCTTTTGCTCACTGTTCTGTCTGTGAGATTTACCCATGTTGTTGACCCACTCTTTTTATTGCTGTGTAGTAGCATGGAATGAATGTACCACAGTTTACTCATCCATTCTCCTGTGGTGGATATTTGCGTTATTTCCAGTTTTGGCTATTATGACCATTCCTGTTACATCTTTTGGTGGACACAGGCTCTCAGTTCTTTTGGGTGTAAACTCAGGGAGACAGATATTTATTTTGAAGTTTTATAGCCATTCCTTGAAGCAAGGGTAACAGTAGGATCTATCATATGAGTCTTTGACCTAAGCAGAGAGATTCAACCATGTGATCTTGACAGATGAGAGAAAGAAAACTAACCACACGATGCGGGTGATTCTTCCAGCCACTTCTTGGGATGAGCATCCCCCAGGATGAGGCTCTCATGCTCTCAGACTTGCAGCACCTCAGCCTTCCCTACCCACCCTCAGGCCGTCTCCCTCTGCAGACTCTCTGGTGCATTCTCGGGTCCACGGGATCCACTGGGCTGATCTTCATTCTTTCAGGTCTTGACTTAAATGTCACCTTCTCAGAGTGGCTGTCCCTGGCTTCTGTATTTAAATTTGCAAACTTCTTCTGCCCTGTCCTGGCACTTCCTTCCTGTTTTATTTGTCTCTGATTGCACCTAGAAAACTGTATTTGTTTGTTGTCTGTCCCCTTTCACTAAAATGTCACCTCCATGGCGGTAGGCACTTGTCTGTTCCCTGCTGTATCCCCAGGCCTCTAACAGTGCCTGGCACATAGTAGGTGCTCAGTCAGTACTTGCTGAATGAACAAATGAATAAGAAACCCAAGAAGGAACCGTAAACCAGTAGTCACACTGGTTACCTCGAGCCACGGTGGGTAGAAAGTGGGGAGATGGTGGGAAAGGGACTCCTCACTGAATTTATATTACTGTGTTTTTGATTTTTGAATTATGTGAGTGCCTTCTTCAAAATTAAATAGAAAATGCATCTGTTTAAGAAGATTTGACTTTGGGTGGTGGCCAAAAAATGCAATATACAAATGCTGTATCATAGAATTGTATACCTGAAACCTATATAATTTTATTAACCAATATCATACCAATACATTTAATTAAAAATGCTTTTGTTTTTTTAAAAAAAGAAACAGAAAAAGCCATTTATGCAGTTCAAAATAACCTAAAGTAAATGAAAGTCTCCCCTGAGTCTCCTTCCCAGAGGCCCTTAGGTTACCAGCACGTGTCCTTGTCCAGGCAGTCCCTGCTCCTGCCAGCATGGAGAGGAGTGACCTTTTTGTGTGTTATTTTATACAAATGGGCCAATTACTGGAATTCTTTTTGGCACCCTGATTCCCCCCACTCAACAGTATATATCAGGGATCATTCCATGGTCCATATCCATAAATCCAGACCTACAGATTCTTTTTAGAGGCCACATAGTATTTTAGTATGTGGAATGTAGCTAATGGTGACCAGTTCAGTTGATTTAACTATTTGATGAGTCCTCATTAATGAACATTTGGCCTTTCCCCAGTCTTTCGCTACTGCAAATAAGGCTGCAGTATATGTTCGTGGCCATCCACCCAGTTCTCATCCTTGGCACAGTTAACACTTTGGGCTGGACGATTGTTTGCTGGGGGGCGAGGCGGGGGGGGGGGCTGTCCTATGTATGATAGGATGGTTAGCAGCATCACCTATGAGATGCCAGTAGCATCTTCCCCCACAATTTGTGACAAACGAAAATGTCTCCAGGCATTGGCACATGTCACTTGGGAGGCAAAATTGTTGCTAATTGGAAATGACTGATTGGAAGGTCAAATTCTGAAATGTAGAAATGCTGGGTGAGAGTGTATGTGCATTTCAAGCTTTATAGATTCATTAGGGGACATGGGCACTCATATATTGGTTGTGAGAGTTGAAAGAGCATGTCGAACATGTTTCCCTGTTGTATTTTCTTCTGCTACATCATTTTAATGGTGCATTGAAGTTCCTTGATTGTTTTAAAAACCAGTCATATGGTTGGCCATACTGTTTGTGACCATGCTGAAGACTGAGATGAATGTCTAATAAATTCTCCGCACGCTGATTGTGCAGCTCAGTTCTGCTGCTTATCGGGTGTGTGTGTGACCTTGGCAATCTTAATTATTTTCTCTGAGCCTCCGTTCTTCATCTACAAATTGGGGATAATGATGGTTTCTACCTCATGGAGTCAGAGTGAGGATTAGCTGCCATAAATGCGTATAAAGTTCTTAGCACAGGATTAGGCATTAATCCTGTTGAGTTAATGTTGGCAATCTTTTTTGTCATGATCATTGTTTTTATTAGTGTAGTCTGGCTCACTCAGTGTGCGGGTGTCCACGTCACCGCGCCCTCGCTCGCTCTAAGGTTATGCATTTATTTCATGCTTGATTTTGCTCGCCCTCTGTGCCTTGATTGACACTGTCCTTGGGCCTCGCTCTTCCCGACAGATCCTGTTCTCGAACATCGAAGACATCCTGGAGGTCCATAAGGATTTCTTGGCTGCCTTGGAGTATTGTTTGCATCCGGAGCCTCAGTCTCAGCACGAACTTGGGAACGTTTTCTTAAGATTCGTGAGTACAATGCCCCAGCCCTGTCGGAGCCTCCAGGTTTTGGGAAGTGGGCTTCTCCCCTGATTGAGAAGTAGGGATCATCAGGCCTACATCCTTGGGTTGATGGAAAGACTCAGAGATAAAGCAGTGAAGTGTGTAGCATAGAGCCGTGGTTCTCAGCCATGGGTGATTTTGCCTCTGGGGATGTTTGGCTATGTCTAGAGACATTTCTTACTGTTACAGCTTTGGGGTTGCGGGGGGTGGGGGAACAGGTGGCTACTGGCTTCTAGTGGGTGGAGGCCAGGGATGCCACCAAACATCCTCTAATGCACAGGACAGCCCCCACGGCAGCATTATTCCACCTCAAATGTGAGCAGTGCCGAGAGTGAGAAACCCTGGTGTAGAATAAGCTCTGGGTCCACGTTGGCGCTTACGGAGTCATTGTTGTCATCATCACTAACTCCCTTCTCTAAAGCAGCAGTCGCCAACCGGTGGTCTGTGGACCACAGGTGGTCCGTGAGGTCCGAAAGGTTGGCGACCGCTGGTCTAAAGGATCACGTCTTGGTGGTCAGAGTCTAGGATGACACAGCCTGGTGTAGTCTGCCCTGGGAGTTATAGCTCAGGGAAGCCACTGGCTCACGTTGTTGGGAGGGCAGTGCTCCCAGCCAGGCTGCTGAGCTGCTTATAAGCTGTGTTACGCTCAGCGACGTGTTTTAACTTGTTTGTACCTCAGTGTCCTCACTTGTAAAATGGGTAAAAAACTAGAGCTACCCATGATGTTATTGAGCATTGAGGGAGCTAATGTAAGGAGAGTGTTCAGAACAGCTCCTGGCACACAGTAAATGCTCAATAAATGTTGGATGCTATTGCCCTGGCTGGTGTTGCCCAGTGGTTAGAGTGTTGGTTAGAGCACTAAAGGGTCTCCAGTTCATTTCCGGTTAAGGGCATATACCTGGGTTGCAGGTTCAATCCCTGGCTCCAGTTGGGGCATGTGTAGGAGGCAACCAATCAATGTGTCTCTTGAACATCAATGCTTCTCTCTCTCTTTCCCCTTCCTTCTTTCCCTCCCTTCCCCTTCACCTCCCTCCCTCCCTTCCACTCTCTCTAAAAAAGAAAAAATTAATGGAAAAAATATCTTCGATTGAGGATTAACAAAAAAAAATGTTGCATATCTTTCTATTCATTTAATCACTATTCCTTAGTGTTTGAAACAGAATAAACATGAGAACAAGGTAGGGCCCAGGGGAGATGGGCCCTAGTGGAGGGTGCTGAGCAGAGCAAAGACGTGATCTGCTTTGGGTTTAGAGGGCCCTGTGGCTGCTGCGAGGGGGAGTGGACTGTGGAGGTGCAGGGAGCACAGGAAGAGGTCACTGTGCCGTCTGAGATGACGGTGCCTGGACAGGGTGGTAGATTGGAGATGGTGAGGAGTGAGTAGGAGTGGATGAATGAGTTAATGTGAGTGACGCACTTAGATCCAGGCAGGCACTGAGCTGATGCTGCACCAGTGCCAGCCGGGGGCGTTATTCCAGCTGGGGCACCAGGGAAGGCTTTCAGGAGGAGGCGGCATTCTTGGGGCTGGCCATGAAGTGATGACGTCTAAGGGTGGAATAGTCCATACTTTAGCCAACGTGGGGGAAGAGGTCCTCAAGGTGCATTATCTGCTTGCCAATAACCCCTGCCCCCTCCCCCCCGCCCTGCCGGGTCCCCTAACTTTGGTGCTGGAGCCTCAGAGGTGTGGAGAGCAAGTTTCACTCTTCATCACTGAGGGTCTCTGGATCCTGAGTGTCCACTTGAGCTCTCCCCACTCTCTCTACAGGATTCCTAACTTGTTCAGAGATGCAGGGGACAGACAGCTGGAGGAGAGGGTGGGGAGTTTACTGCCCAGGAGGCAACCTCTTCTCCATACCTTCTCCTTCTGCCCTGCCCGGACCCTCCTCATGTAGCCTCATCAGAGTGGGCATTGACGGGGACAGTGCTTCCCATCAGAATCCTGGTGCGCCGATGGTGAAGTTCAAGTCTGTGTGGTCATTGTGGGCCAGGACCTTCCCTGAATCTTGAGAACCCATCACACATCCTGCCTGGACCCTCGAGATTGTTAGAGGCTGGTGCCTGACCTTGGCTCCTGGCTCTGCTGCTTCCCAGCTCTGTGATGCCGGGAGAATGACCTCACCTGGCCGTGCCTCAGTTTCCTCATCTGTAAAGTGGAGGCAGTGAAACCCACCTTGTAGGGTGGTTGAGAGAATTAATGAATGTAGCAGCACCTGGCATATTAGTAAGTGCTCAGTGTATGTTTGCCTACCACATATTTGCACTATGTACATATTTGCTCAGGGGACCCAGCATCTCCCAGCGTTGTCTGGGGCACTTGGTGATTTATTAGACTCTGCCAGGCCCTGCCAGTTCCTGGGACCTCACTCTGCCACTGCAGTCACACTGGCTTCCTCGCTGTTCTGGAACACATGGAGCCCGTGCCTGTTGAGGGTGTTGTTCCCTCCGCCTGGGCCGGTTCCCTCAGGCGTCCCTGCGACTTTGTCCCTTCCTGCCTTGAAATCTTCACGGAAATGCCCGCTTCTCTGTGAGCTCTTTCATGCCCACTCTGTTCAGAATTGTCACACTCCCTGCCCTTCCAAGCCCGCCCCCGCCCCCCCCCCCCCTTATTCTTGTCAGTGGTCCTTATCACCCTCTGATACATTGGATATTTTGCTGCTTTTTGTTCCTTGTCTGTTCCCCCCTGGAATATCAGCAACACGAGGGTAGGGACTTTGTCATGTCCACTGCTCTGTCCTTGCATCAAGAATAGCAGGGGACAGACAGCTTACTCAACAGGCAAGCAACCTGAGAGAAAGGTTAAATCCAAGGTCATGCCTATATAGGTGGAAGAAGTGGGATTTGAACCCTCCTAATGGCAAAGCCAGACTTCATTGATTCATACTAGTACACTGTTTGTAATTTCTGCTATATCTGGGTACCCTACATATTATTATTTGTTTTATCATTTAAGAAATAGATTTACTTGAAAAAAAAACCCCCACCTTAAATAGACATTTAAAAAGGGAAATTTGCATCATCATTGGAAATGGAAAATGATTGCTAAAAATAGAAGGTAACCTTAAAAAGGAATGCAATAGAAACCAAACTGAGTTACCACATTCTGTCTAGAAACTCCCCCACCTGGGGTTCTGAGCCGGAGGCCTGCCCGATTAGATCAAAGGGAAGATAAACCCTGTTGGATGGTGTTTGAGTCATATCACACCGAGCTGAGATAACTGGAACAATTGAAGAAGGAGTCAGCTTTCTCCTGTGTGATTCAGTGTTTTTAAGTTAGAACCATCATTTTAATTGGAAATGTCACCCCCACTTCCCCCTGCCCATGGAGGAGCACGCTGACTACGTACTTTTCATAAGCAGCCGCTGCTGTGGGCTGGGTTTCTGGAAGCTGGAGATTTGCGCACAGGTGGTTGGAAGCAGCTGAAAAGGAGGTTGTGCACTCCCCTCCTGCTTCAGGTCTCCTGGAATTGCAGCCATGGGGTGGGCCTTTGTACCCCGCGGTGCCCAGTCCCTGGACATGGGCTGTCCCAGGAGTGTGTGTAAAGCCTCAGGCCCAAGGGTGCCTCTGTCCTGATGGAGGCCCGCGTGGCCCACCACAGTGTCCACCACAACCCCAGGGCAGTGTCTCCAGGCCAGCCTCATATCCAGGCTTGTTCACTCCCTGCTGAGGCGGCATCCGGTGCTGAGGTTGTAGTTGGGCACAGAGCTCTGTGGACAGGCTCCAGGAGAGGGAGGGCAGCACTAGTCCCAGCAAGGGCCCTGGCTGACACACCAGCCCACTGGTGGGCGCCACCCCCTCTGTGGACAGTGGGAGAATCCCTTACCCCCTCACCCTCGACTCAACCACTGCTACTGACGTGATCACAGACTAGACCTGAATGAACGTTCTCTTGGTGCGGGGCCCTGCTCTTAGTGCTTTGTGTATATGAATTCATGAAAACTCCCTAACCACTTCAAACAGTGGGTACTGTTATTATACCCACTTTATAGGCGAGGAAACTGAGGCCCAAAGAGGTTAAGTCATTGTGCAACCTTACACAGCCAGGAAGTGGGGCCAGGATTTGAGTCCATGTAGTTTGACTCCAGGGTTTGTGTTTTTTCACCATCTTACGTGATAAAGTCTCCTGAATACGTCCTATGCACCTATTGTGCCAGGCACGGTACTAGGCCCTGAGGACGCTGCCCTGAATAAGACAGATCTTGCTCCCTGCTGCTCTGAGGCTCACAGTGTAGAGAAACAGAGGGTGAGGGAGTTAACAGAGGCGTCACTTCAGATGGCGACGTGGGCTGTGAGGATGATAAATGCAGGTGTGAGAATGAGTGACTTTACTCAAGGTTGACATTGGGAGGTTGGGGACTGGTGGCTGGATTTAGCAAGTTCAAACACCCAGGGCTG
>NW_005871138.1:1412393-1450866 GCF_000147115.1 Myotis lucifugus
GATTTATCTGGGAACCCTGTCAGGGTGGGGCCTCTGTGAGGTGGTGAGATGGGATGATCTGGGGAAGGGCAGGGTCCTTGGGATGGGAGCAGGGAGACAATGGAGGAGCGATGGAGGGAGTCTGGGATATCATGGGGGCCAGCGCCTGTGGGAATTTTATTCTGAGTTTTTACAGGGAAGTAGTGTGGTCTGAGTTACATTTGAGCCTCCTCTCCCTGCAGCTGTGTGGATAGGGTGGGAAGTCCCTTGCAAAAGTGAGCCTGTGATCTCATGCTCCCCTCCCCACTGCAGGAGATGCCCCATAGCTCGCTCCTTCCTGTGCCGAGTCCCAGTCATTCAGGGTGTGAAGTGAGGGGCTCAGAGCAGAGGGTCTCCCTGGAGCCAGTGTCACCCCCAGGTACTGAGGACGGCAACCACCACCTGTGACAGTCCTTGAGTCCTCTCTGGGGGCGTGGACCCGCTCCCCAAGTTTTCAGCTGACAGCTGGTCCCTTCTCCTCCTTCACAGCCCAAATCCACAGCCATGTGTTCCCTACCCACCACATCTGTGTGTGCACAACTGTTTGTTTCTTCCTGGAAAAACAATCAAAGCCTCTGTGGGGGCCCTGGGAGGAAATTGAACACTTGGGTTCTTAGCTGTCAAAAGCAGCATTTCCAGATTTGCAGGGTCTCGGGCCCGAGACACAGCTGGGTTTGGGCTCAGTGAAAGGACACGGGAGTGATGGGCCTGGGGTTGGTTCTGAAGAGGGGTGTTGTCATTTCCAAAATTTAACTTCTCCAAGCCTCAAGCCTCGCTCCCTTCAGCCCTTTTCACGGGCTGAAGGAGAGGCTGACATTGCAGAGTGTCAGAGAAGGGGCTCAGGGGACCAGGAATGACACAGCTGTGGCGATCTTATCACTTACTCCCTCTCCTGCATCTGTGGCAGACATCGCTAATCAATCAGGACATTCTGCCTCAGTGCTCCCTGGGGCACCAGTGTTCTTCTCACCAGTGTTCCAGCCAGCAGTACCTGTTAATTGCTGTTGGCATGTGACAATACACAGATTTGTCTCTGCTTTCTGTCCCAACCCCTTCACGTACTGATGGAGATGGACAGGGAGACCCTGGCACTCACTAGGCTTGGGCCCATTCTGTCATTTTCTTGCCCTTTTCAGAGTGTGCCTGTATCAGCACTGTATTTACTGCAAGTGACAAAAGTAAGAACTCAGGTAGGCTTCAACACAAAAAGACTGTGTGGCTCATATAAATGAAATGTTCAGGAGTGTGCGGGCTTCAGGCATAGCTGGATCCAGGACCCCCCCTCCCCCTCTGATGTTTTAAGGACTTGGTCTGTCTCTAGGCTCTGCTTTCCTCTGTATTGGCTTCATTCTTGAGGGGTAGGGGGGAGGGGAGTGGATGCCTCACAGGGTGGCAGAGGTGCCCTCAGTGTTTCAGGCTGGCACTGACAGTTCAGCAGC
Organism: Myotis lucifugus; assembly: GCF_000147115.1. NCBI lineage: Eukaryota > Metazoa > Chordata > Mammalia > Chiroptera > Vespertilionidae > Myotis > Myotis lucifugus. The sequence goes on from NW_005871138.1 coordinate 1,413,851, forward strand.
AACAGCTCAAAGACAGCCTCTCTTCACATTGATTCTAGCATGAGTCCTTGAGGGCTGGCATTGGCCCAGCTTTGCTTGGCTTGGCCTGAGTGACATGCTCACCTGTGGTGCCTGGGAGTGGAGTGGGGTCAGTGGGCTCCGAGTGTAGAGGAGGTTCCTCAGGGGATGAACTGGGGGCTGTGACCAGAACAGAATGGATTCTGGGTGAGTAAAACAACAGATGTTCCAATGAAGAGCCGGGGCAGTGGTTGTGGTGGGCCCAGGTCTTCTGGAAGGAGCCTGGGGCTGGTTTGAGGGCTGTCAGGCCGCTCTCAGTTCCTCCTTCTGCTTTCTTGCTTTTATTCATCAAGTAGTCATGATGCCTGCACTCTGCTGGGGACTTCAGTCCCCACTGGCACCACAGCAGTGACCTCGGCAAGCCCTGCCCCCGTGGAGCTCACAGTGCAGGGAGTGGATGGGGGAGGTGGACAGTGCCCGAATGAGGAGTGAGACACCAGGGCTGGAGGCCCACCATAATTCCTAAAGTCTGCCTGGTGCCTTCCCCTGCTGGCCTTCTCCAGACCTACGCATCGACACAGCTCCCTCTGTCTTCACTCTGCTTGTGTCTTTTTTTTTTTTTTTTGGCCATCAAACCTACCTATCTGCTGCTCCACTCTGTCATAGACGGACTCACCAATGCGATAATGAATTTGCTGACGTCATAACGATGGTAATAGTAGCCACAGCATCAATAACAGCAATAACAATGGCTAACATGTAACGAGCGCTTACTAGGCACGATTTTAAGCACTTGCTATGAATTCACCTGATAATTCTTACAACAACCTTATGACGGGGAGGTCATTATTGTCTATAATTTATAGACAGGAACACAGAGGCTCTGAAACATTACGTGCCTTGTCCAAGGCCACAGACTCAGGCTGCGAACCTGGGTGGTCTGTCTGCAAAACCTGCGCTGAACAACGTGCAGGGTCGATGTTGGTAGTGATCATGGGGGCTTCCAGTATCTTACCTCTGAACAATACTAAAAGCAGGGTCTGCAGACCCAGGAAAGCCTCGGCCCTTGGCTGCAGAGCAGTTTTTTTTCTAAAGCTCCTTACATAGGGTTGGGATCTCCTGCTCTCATTCATGTGTCTGCATTCAGGGCCCAGCCCTTCCTGTAAAGCCCTACAGGCCCCAGACACAGGCTGATTCCTGTCACCTACAACAAGAAAAGTCCTCTCCCTCTTCTTTGCAGCCGCCTTGCCATGTCCTGTCTGCAGCCGAGGCCCTGGTTCTAGATGTGTCTGGCAGCCTCCCTCACATCTTTTTATTTGTGCCTGAGTGAACTCTTGCAGTCCAGACTTTTTTACCCATCCCCACTGTCCTTGATTGGAGACAAGTGGAATTAGAACGAAGGTCTGCTTGGGCAGTGTGGGGGTGCTGGGGTCCCCTCTTCTCCCTCCCTGCCCTTGTGCGTATGAGTGTGTCAAGGTCTGAGTGGGTTGCAGACACAGGGTGAGGCGTTGTAGTTGGTGACTCAGTGCGTGTTTCTCTGTGCTCGCTGTACTGGTGGTGTTGTTTGGAGCATGTAGCTTGTGTATTATGATGCTTCAGGTCGTTTGGTGGTTCTTTGGAGTCTGTATTAGGGTTTTTTTGTCCCTGACGTGTGTACACTTTGGATAATTGTGGCACTGTTCGTTTTGGCATTTCCCCCTTTAATTCACTTCTATTGATTGAGTTTGTGTTTGTGGCTAGTACTTTTAGAGTGTTTTGAAATGTTGTAAGTGTTCATTATATACCAGGCTCTGTTCTCCTTGTTTTACATACACTGTTATTTAATTTTCCAATAGCCCAGGTAGTGGGGGTGGGGGGTGGGGTGTCTGTTATTATGTTCATTTTACAGATGAGGGAATTGAGGCATAAGTAGGTGAAGCAGCTTCCCCAAGGTCACCCACTACTTAGGAAGCTTGGAGCTGGGTTTCTAACCCAGGTGGTCTGGTTCTATAGTCACTGTGCACTTCATTATGCTGCAGTGCCCCTTGGAGCTTTGTCCGTGGATCTGTGGCTCGAGATTTGTACCCATAGTTTTTACTTCCCACCCCATCCCCACCCCCATCCCCATCCCCATCCCCATCCCCATCCCCATCCCCACCCCCATCCCCATCCCCATCCCCACCCCCATCCCCATCCCCATCCCCACCCCCATCCCCATCCCCATCCCCATCCCCACCCCCATCCCCATCCCCATCCCCATCCCCATCCCCATCCCGATCCCCATCCCTTTCTTACGCGGCGTGATGAATGATCTGCAAGGAGTCCTGAATGTTAAGAAAGAGAGAATACCGGGTCTGCCCCCAATACTACTCGTGATTCCCACAGCGCATGACATATCCAAACTGTTCTTTCCCATGTGTGGGTGGGTATAATACAGTAATTGTCATGCCAGGTTATTGTGAGGGTTTAATGAGGTTACCCTCATTCATGTCCGACATGCTCAGCCACACTCGTGCTGGCCATCAGCTCTGGCTGTGAGCACCTGGCTGCTCAGGCGGTCGGCTCAGATGGTGCACACAGAGCCCCCGGAGTGCACTGGGTGTGTTGGGGCAGCTGATTGATTCTGAAACCCATTCTCTCTCCTCTTTGGTTTCCTCTTTCCTGCAGCCACCCATCAGCAGGGTGACTGGGGGCTTGTTTAGAGACAAGATGAGCTGCCTGTTTTGCAGACCCACCTCTTCCTTCCTTTGCTGCTTGGGGTCTGCTGCCCATCCCCCCGCCCAAGGTGGAGGCCCTTCACCCTCCCTGCCCAGTGGCCTTACCCAGGACATCCTTGTTTGGGGTTTGGCCAGTTGGGAGGCAGTGTTCTGTGAGATTTTTGGAACCGAGAATGCTTGGTGGAGAGCTTCCTGCTAAGAAGGCTCCTGTCCTTTCAACTTCCGGAAGCCTTGACTGATGGTTACAGATTTGATGACCCACGGGTGACCTCTAGGCTGGAAAGACTCCAACTTTGGATTTAGGGGCATCTGGAGGTCAATAGAACTATCCCCCTGTCTCAGGAATGCCACTGCTGTGTGGCAGTGACCAGAGATCTACTTGTTCCCCCAAATTCTGGAGCCAGTCTTGACTCTTCTAGTTCATATATACAGGGCGTAGCACCTAGTAGGTGTGCAGAGTTTATTCAATTAGCAAGTATTCATTGAGGGCCTACTGTGTGCCAGGTATTCATTGAGGGTCTACTCTGTGCCAAGTATTCATTGAGGGCCTACTGTGTGCCAAGTATTAATTGAGGGCCTACTGCGTGCCAAGAATTCATTGAGGGTCTACTGTGTGCCAAGTATTCATTGAGGGCCTACTGTGTGCCAAGAATTCATTGAGGGTCTACTGTGTGCCAGGATCTGGGGATACTTCATTGAACAAGACAGACATATTCACTGCCTTCAGGAAACTGACTGCCAAGTGGGAAGACAACGGATAAACAAATAATCTGGATAATCCAGATTGTGAGAGCCCTATAAAGAAAATGACAGGTGTGTCGGCGATAGAAAATGCCTGAGTGGCTTCTTTAGCTAGGGTAGCCCAGGTGTCATTTGAGGAGGTGGGAGTCCGGAATGGTGGGAAGTAGCCAGGCCTCCAGGTAGAGTGTTCCAGGTGGAGAGAATGGCAAGTGCAAAGGCCCCGACGTAGAAAGGCATGGCAGGTTTAAGGAGTAGCTAGAGGGCCAGCGAGGTGAGGTCAGAGGAAGGCAGGGTCACTATCTGGTCCTTGAAGGTCTTAATAAAGTGCTGTATTTCATTCCTAGTGTAATAGACCACCATTGGTGTGACACAGTCTGACATTTGTTTTAATAGTAAAATTGCACATTTATTGAGCCCTTACTCCATGGTGAACCCTCACATTTTTAATTCCTTTAACCCTCATGACAACCCCATGAGTTAGGGACTATTATGCATTCCACCTTACAGGTGAGGAAACCAAGGCATGGAGAGGTCAGGTAACTTGCTCAAGTTCACAGCTGGAACTGCAGAGCCAGGTTCAAGCCCAGCCCACCTGGCTTGAGTCTGTACACTTGACCCTGGGCCATGCTGCTGCCTGCAAGGTTACTCAGGCTATGGGTGCAGAACTGGCGCAAAAGTAGAGGCTGAGAGACCTGCCGCGAGTGGGAGCCTGTGTACCTGAAACCCCGCCGGCTCTGTAGGCTCTCAGGGTCCGCTCCTCCCCGGCCCACGGGCCTATTCGGCAGCACACTTCAGAGCGCCTCTGCCTGCCATGACCTGTCTCAGGCTCTGTCCTTGTCTTGCAGAAGGACAAGTTCTGTGTGTACGAGGAATATTGCAGCAACCACGAGAAGGCCCTGCGGCTGCTTGTGGAACTGAACAAGATCCCCACCGTGCGTGCCTTCCTCTTGGTAAGTGACCCGTCACCCCTGCCCCTCTCTTCTGTTCGCTTCAGCCTCGTGCATCGTAGGCGAAAGAGAACTTCATGCTGCCACCTCCATGCTGCCCGATCCCTTCCTCCGCCAGAGTAATCTGTCTAAAGCAGCGATCGCCAAACACTTTCTGTAAAGGGCCAGAGAATGCATACTTTTGCCTTTGTGTGTCATACAGCCCCCGTATAGCACAAAAGCAGCCACAAATAAAATGTAAAGAAATGGGCATGGCTATGTACCAATAAAACTTTATTTACAAAAACAGGCAGAGGGCTGGATTTGGCCGTAGGGCCAAGTTTGCCAATTCCTAGTCTAAAGCAGTGATTCTAATGAGAGTGGTTCCAGAGGTAGTGATGACTGTATTATTTGGGTTATTTAATTACAAGTGAAAGAAATCCAGTTAAAATTGGCTTTAAAAAAAAAGAATTTACTGGTTCATTTTCCTGGGAAGATTAAGACCTGAGAGGGCTTTAGGCACAGCAGCATCTGGGTGTTCAGATGATGTCATTAGGAATGTGTCTCTGGACTCTGCTTTTCTCTGCCTTGGCTCCATTCCCAGGCAGCTCTCCTCAAGTGGTGTCAGTGTGGCCTTCAGCAACTCCACACTTATACCCACTCATAGCAGAGCAGCTCCAGGGTAAAGAAAATTCCTCTTTCCCAACAGTCAGGCCCAAATCCTGGGTCTGATGCTTACTGGCTTCGCTTGGCTACAGAGCTTATCCCTGAACCAGTTGCTGTAGATCAAGCATGTCAAACTCAAAGGCTAACCCGGGCCAAATAAACAAGGTTTAAGTGTATGTGGGCTGCAAAAAAACAAAAGCTTCAATTTTCATAGAAATGTAGGTTTATTTTGATAGAGACATGCTGAATACAAAGGGCTGAAATAAATGAGTAATCGTTAATGTAAAATAATAGAGCATTTTAATAAAAATTAATATTTTTTCTTGAATATTAACCTACCAGACACGGAATAACTGCACAAATTAATAAGGGTAACGCAAATAAACCTATTTTTCTTGTTCCCTGAAAGCGAAATACTTCCTGTTGCACAAACCAAACAAATCAGTACAAGACTAAAGATGTGGCAATCGGCTGCTAAAATATTTGCTGCTAGTATTAGTGGAGAAAAAACAGTGTGCCTGCGAATAAGGCGCAGAAGAGAAATGAATGCAACACGATTATAGTAATCAGTCATTAGTGAACAATGTAGTTCGTTATTGATCATTATGTATAACAGGATATTGTAAAAATTAAGTTATGAAATTTTTGTTAAAATGTTTCTTACCTACCGTTATATTGGCTGGGCCGCAAAAATATTCGTTGTGGGCCGCATGCAGCCCTTGGGTGCGAGTTTGCCAAGCTTGCTGTAGATAGAGGGATTGGTTGGGACTCTGATTGGTCCCTTCTGGAGCTGGAGGGCGGGGTCAACTCTCACATATCACAGGCCCTAAGGGTGTGGTGGATCCTTAAAGAACAGTTTCTACTTGTGGAAGTAAGTTGGGAATGGATGTTGATCAGGCAGAGCACTAGACATCCGTGCTGGTCTTCCCTGCTACTGCAGAGAGCTGCCCTGGTGTGTAAAGTGGGTCCTCATTTGTGATCTCCTTGGAGCTTTACCAGCCACTGTTGTGTATGAGTTAAGATACATGTGTGCTTGGTGGCATTTCCAGACATTCCAAATAACAGCGGTTTAAACAAGGCAAGCATTTATTTCTCTCTCATGTTAACGTGATGTAGACAGTCTGGGGGTTCCAGTGTCAGGGGCCAAGGCCCTAGGGCAGTGATGGCGAACCTTTTGAGCTCGGCGTGCCAGCATTTTGAAAAACCCTAACTTAACTCTGGTACCGTGTCACATATAGAAATTTTTTGATATTTGCAACCATAGTAAAACAAAGACTTACATTTTTGATATTTATTTTATATATTTAAATGCCATTTAACAAAGAAAAATCAACCAAAAAAATGAGTTCGTGTGTCACCTCTGACACGTGTGTCATAGGTTCGCCATTACTGCCCTAGGGTGTGCCCTCATTAACGTGGTCTAAAAAGACCTCTTCCCTCTTCCACGTTCAGGGAGTGTGATGCAGGATGGGTGGGAAGGAAGGACTGCCTTTCTCCTTGTAAGGGTACAACAGGTGGCGCACACATCTCTTTCACTCACATTTCATTGGCCAATACTTGGTCACATGCCCACACCTTGCTGCAAGGGAGGCTGGGAAATGTAGGCTTTATTCTGGGCAGCCAGGTGCCTAGTAGAAAATCCTGTTGCTGTGGAAGATTATGTGAGGGGACACCTCAAGCCTTTGCCAAAGGTGATTTTGATGACTTCAAAATATTAAGCGACTTTTTAAGAGTACATATTTAGAAAATGATTGAGCTTCTTAGGGGTTTGAATCTTGGTCTTTCACCTCTAAATCCCCTACTCATTCAGTCCCAGCCCCCAAAACGGTTTTATCTCCTGACAACACATACAGAATCCAGCAAATAAAAGAACAACAATTAACTGACATGGCATAAGGAGTGTTGTTATGTGTCCAGAGAGCTAAACTATATAATAAAATTCTTGAATACTTTTCCGTAATGCAACAAAGTATTTCCAGAATTTTGATTCAAAAATGTATGTTTCCTTCACTTGTAAGTTCCTGTTGCTTGGCCCACTTCCAGTGAGCATCTGAGGAGGGCAGGTTGGTTGACTGATTTCCACTTTTGTCGCAAGTGCCTCAAGCATTCGGGACTGATGCTTTTCATCATTGCTGGTAGCTATGTCTTTACATTTCTAGTTTTGCACTTACATTCATAAAAGAGTCTTGGCAAACAGCAAAAACAAAGTCATATCTTGTAAGACCACACACATGACCGTGTTTCTGTGACTGACCTTTTCAGTTTCAGGCAGCACCACTTAGCATGCGGGCTCAGAGTCCCACCTTCCAGGGATGTCCCCTTGGGCTCAGCTGTGTGTTGGGAAGCAGGAAGGTGTTTCTGGGGATGTGGGAAGGGAAGGGCTTCAGTTTTTCTGTCCTTCCTTCCCCTCTCTCTTTCAGTCTTCCTAGTGGTCCAAACTGCCCCTTTCCTAGCAGCAGCTGGGCTAGGCCAGCTTGGGAGGGGGGAGGACTTGTGGGGTGCCAGCACACATGCCATCTGTCTCCCTCTTTGCTGGCATCTCCCAGCTTTTGGCCACCTGCAGAAGTGCCATCTCATGTCTATCATGGGCTATTAAGGCGCTGGGAACACACAGAATCTGGCTTTCCATTCACGATGTGCTGTGCTGTGCACTAGTTGAAAGATGGGGTGAGAACTTTGTCTTTCTGTGCCTCAGTTCCTTGTCGGTAAAGTGGGGTTCATTCATTCATTCATTCATTCATTCAGCAGCTTTCTATTGAGCACCTACCGTGTGGTAGGGATCATACTAAGTACGGGGATGCAACAATGACCAAGGCAAGAAAAGTCCCTACTGACATGGAGTGGCTATTCAAGCAGGGGAGACCTACATGTCATGTGGCATTAAGTTCTCTGCAGGAAATGAAGTAAGTTAAGGGCGACAGGATGTTTGGGGGATTAGGGTGGTGCCTGCTATTTTATATTGGTCTTTGGAAAACAGTGTCTTAGGTGACACTTCAGCAGAGACCTGGATAAAGTATGAGAGAGGCAAGGGGTATCTGGGGGGAAAGCTTTCCAGGTAGAGGAACTGCAAGTGCAAAAGTCCTGAGGTAGAAGTGTGTTTGAAGAAGAGCAAGAAGGTCAGGGTTGCGGGAATGGAGAGCATAAGAGGAAGAGTGGAAGGAAGTAAGGCCAGATAATGAAGGAGCATTTAGACACTGGGAGGATCTGAGATTTTTACATAGCTTCTTTTATTGCAGTCTAGCATACATGCTGTGAATATACTCACAGCATGATGAATATTTACATATGTGTACTCCCATGAAACCACCTTAGAGGTAAAGATTTATTTATTTTTAAAATTCTTTACTGTTTAAAGTATTACATGAGTCTCCTTTTCCCCCCATTTGACCTCTCCCTGGCTGCTCCCACCCCCCAGCACATGCCCTCACCCCCCTACTGTCTGTGTCCATTGGTTATGCTCATATGCATGCATATAAGTCCTTTGGTTGATCTCTTACCCTCTCACCCCCCGCCTTCCCTCATAGGTTGGACAGTCTGTTTGATGCTTCTATGACTCTGGTTCTATTTTTGTTCATCAGTTTGTGTTGTTCATTATATTCCACCAATGAGTGAGATCATGTGATATGTCGAGGTAAAGATGTAGAACATTCCCTTCACTGTAGAAGATTCCTTGTGTCCTTCCTCCGCCGTGCCCCTCTCTGCATCCAGATAACCACTATGCTGCTTTCTCTCACCAAACGTTCATCGTGCCTATTCTGGAATGTTTCACGAATGGCATCATGCAGGATGCTTTTGTGTCTGGCTTCCTTTGCTCAGCATAATGCCTGCGAGATCTGTCCATGTTGGAACGTGTGGCAGTTTAGAATATTCAGTTTTAGTCTGAGTGGGACGGGAAGCCCTGGGTGGTTATGAGCAAAGGAATGACTTGAACTGATTTGCATTTTGAAAGGTCTGCCTCCTGGCAGTGTGAGGCTGGAAGCAAAAGGCACAGGGGAACTGGTACAAGTGTCCCAGGCTGCCGTTAACAATGACCACAAACTGGGTGGTTTAAACGACAGAATTTATTCTTTCACAGTCTGGAGGCCAGAGGCTGAGATCAGGTGCTGGCAGGCCTCTGCTCCCTGCAAAGGCTCCGGGGGAGGGGCCTGCCTTTACTCTGCCAGCTTCTGGGGGCCTCAGGTGCTCTTGGCTTGTGGACATGAAACTCCAGCCTCTACACCTGTCTTCATGTGGCCTGTTCCCTTGTCCTCTCCTCCTCGTATAAGGACATGGGTCAGACGAGGTAGGGCCCACTCTAATCTAGTGTGACCTCCTCTTAATTTAACTAAGCATATCCATAATGACCCTATTTCCAAATTAGGACACATTCTGAGATTCGGGTGGTGTGGCATTTTCGGGGACACTATTCACCCCACTACAGGGCTGCTGCAACAGTCCAGGCAGATGATGGTGGCAGGATGGGGCAATGGTGGTGCTGCCAGGGGTGGTTGGAGTCATAGGGAGTTGGAGGGTCCAGCTGACTGATCTGCAGGATGGTTGGTATCAGGGAGTAACTGAATGAGAGGAGTTAAAGATGGCTTCAGGGTTTTGGGCCCAAACTACTGGAAGGATAGAGTTGCAGTTTCCTGAGGTGGTAAAGGCTGGGTTAGGAACAGGTAAGAGAGGAAAATTTAAAAAGGCCATTTTGGAGACATCCAGGTGGGGATTTGGGAAGGGAGGGGCCAGTCTGGAGATATAAATCTGCACGTCAGTAGATAGGATGGTGTTAGGGCGATGGGTCTGGGAGAGGTCAGCCAGGAAGCGAGCATGGGTAGGAAGGAGGACCCAGGACCGCACAGGGCATGCTGCCATAGGAGGTGCGGAAGTTGAGGAAGTTGATACCACCTGAATCAATTCTGTGAATTAGGAGGGTTTAAAGGGATAATTTTCAAACGTTCTTCCCATAGTGCCTGGAGTGTAATCTTCATAGAATAGTGAATGGTTGCTCTGTGTATGTTTGCTTTTATTATTAAAAAAGAAAGAAAGAAAATCAAGCAAAACAACAATCTGGGGGGTTTGGGAGAAGCCTAGCTGGTGGCTGTGACAGTCCTGTGAAAACTCCTTGATTCTGGACAAAGAGACAGGCCTTTCTTCGGCCAAGCCCTGGGGGCTTCTGGAAAGCCCTTCCCCACCCCCAGGCTCCCCTCTCTCTGCCCAGAGCTGACATCACCAGGGCAGCTTGTGGGCAGTTCTGGCTCTGAGGACAAAGGCCTGAGTGTGAGCAGTGTGGGGCCTGGCATCTCCCAGCTGCCACATCCCTGATCCCCCATCTGTGCCAGGGTTAGACGTGGGGGTGGGAGCCATGCAGCTCCCACCACAGTAGGGCCCCGGGGTCCCTGGGATTCTGCTTCTCCGAGGAGGGGGCCTTTAAGATTCCTGAAAGGCAGTAGTCTTGGACCAGTCATTTGGGCTCTCTGTGCCAGTTTCCCCATCTGTGGCTAAGCTTGAACGGTCCACGCTTATCCTCGGGCTATGAGGATGAACTTGACCCACAGGCGAAGCAGGAGGCACAGTGCCTCGTGTGTGGTGAGCACATGGGAAAGGTTCTCCGATCACATTTTCACTTGTCTTGTTGGGAAGTTCCCCCAGTGCTTGGAACGGTGCCAGCACACAGTGAGCACACGATGTGAATTTGCAGAGTGAATGAGTGATAGGATGGGGCTCCCTTTCCCAAGAGTCCGTTTCATTGCCAGTTTGCTGGCGCGGTGTTGAGGGGGGAGGCTGAGACCCGTTCCCTGCTGCATGTGCGGGCAGTTCGCACATTCATTGGTTCATCCATTCATTCATTCATTCATGCATATACTGGGCACATTGTCAGCCCTCACAGCCCAGGACAGTGAGGGGCATGGTGGCGGGACCGCAGACATGAACCTCATGATTCCTGGCAGCCAAAACACGGATGCTCAGGTTGGAGCCCCTTGGCTCCAAGAGGAACCTCTCCTGAGGAAAGGACGATAAATGCTTGCGTGTGGTTTTTAGCCACACGGAACAAACGACCTACTATGCAGGTGCCAGGAGGAAAGAGTCTTGGGAATTGAGAGAAGATGGGGAAGGCTTTCTAGAGGTGGTGGTGGTGGGAGGGGGAGGCTCAAAGAATGCTGGGCTTGGGGTAAGGGTAGCCGGCATCATGGTTCCAAGCCCAGGCTCTTCTTCAGCCCGCCTGCGTGGAGACCCCACCTCTGGGCCACTTTGAGGAGAAACACTTACCCTTCCCAACCCCAGGTTCCTGAGTGGGAAATGGGAATAATAATAGTGGTTAGGCCCTAACCGGTTTGGCTCATGGATAGAGCGTTGGCCTGTAGACTCCAGGGTCCCAGGTTCGATTCTAGTTAAGGGCATGTACCTTGGTTGCGGGCACATCCCCAGTAGGAGGTGTGCAGGAGGCAGCTGATTGATGTTTCTCTCTCATCGATGTTTCTAACTCTCTATCCCTCTCTCTTCCTCTCTGTAAAAAAATCAATAAAATATATTTAAAAAATAATAGTGGTTAGCTCGTAGGGAAGCTGGTGGTCAGGATGAGAGCTGTCAAGGACCTTCTGGCACATCATAAGCTATCCGTCAGTGTTGGCGATGGATGATGGTAATAATATGTTTATTATTATTGGGAGGAGTAAACGCATGTTACGCAGGGGGATAGAATGAACACAGGAAAGGGGGCTGGCATGAAGGAAGTACTGATGTGGGTGGCTGCAGGTGGCCAGGGAGGTGGCTGGGAGCTGAGGGGTGAGTTGCAGTCTTTACTCTGCAAACCAAAGCACAGGTATTCCTGCGGCAGCACACAGGTCCCCACCTGCCAGGTAAAGATATAAAACCCTTTCAGTGACAGTTGAAGGTCGCAGGTTCATTTTCCAAATCCCATTGGAACCCTCCCTCCACAGACATAACTCCTAGGTCTGGGAATATTATTTCTTTCCTGTACATGTCTTTATATGTTACTGCAGACCTGTTCTCTATAAACAATGCCTAGTTTGGGTTTGTGTACCTTTAAAAGTTTTAAATTGATTCATACCATGCATATTCTTTATTGTGTGTGTGTGTGTGTGTGTGTGTGTGTTTTGCTCAAAAGTATGTTTTTGAGGTTCATCCACATAGCTCTGTGTCGCTTTAGTTCCCCCATTGTCACCACGGTGCAGTGAACTACCGCATAAGTGTCCTGAAGACACATTTTTCTATTCTTATTAGGTTGCTTCTCATGTTTTGCTGTTCCAAATGAGACCGTTTTGAAGTCCGTGTTCCTGTCTCCTGCTGTGTAGGTGTGAAAGCTTCCTTAGGCCAGGGATTGGCAAACTTGGCTGTGAAAGGCCAGATAGTAAATATTTTAGGCTTTGTGACTCTGTGGTCTCCGTTACAACTACTCAGTTCTGCCATGACTGCTTGAAAGCAGCCTTGGACAATATGTAAATAGATGGATGTGTTCCAATAAAACTTTTATTATCAAAATAGGGACTGGGCAGGATTTGGTTCACATCTGATGGAGGCCTTGTGCTGGGTTATAGAATACGGGGGTGGGGGGTGGGGGTGAGAGGACTAGGTTTACAGTTGTGAGTATGCGAAACACAGAGTTTATTCTTGTATTATTATTTATTGATTATTATTTTCCACACAAACAACTGTAAGCCTACTTTTGCCCCACCCTCTCTGCACATTTCCATCTCTCCTAGGTGTTGCTAAATTGCTTCCAAAGTGTGTAGCTGCGTTTTGAGAGTGCCACCCCATAGCTGTTTGAGGGTGGCCCAATCCTTTTGTTGTCCTTGGCGAGTTTTAATGACAGTGTCTGTCCCTTTGCAGAGCTGCATGCTTCTGGGTGGCCGGAAGACGACGGACATCCCTCTGGAGGGCTACCTGCTGTCTCCGATTCAGAGGATCTGCAAGTACCCCCTCCTCCTCAAGGTGAGAGCGGCACCCCACTCCTTTCACCATGCTCGAAGTGACAGATTGGCTCTGATCGGCTTAATCATAAAATGAAACTTGTTAGTGCAAGTAGCTGAGAAGTCTGGGGCAGGCTGGATCCCACCAGGACTCCGCCTCTTTCTCCCTTGTTCAGTTCTGCTTTTGACTGTTGAGCTTTATGTTCATTGTGGTCACAGAGGGCTATGGTTCCTCTGGCCTTACACCCTCTCTTCTAGTAGCTCTGACAAAAGTGCTGAGGGTGATTCAGGCTTTGGCCATCTGTGGCCAGGAGAATGTGATATTCCAAATGATTTGGGCCTGAGTCGCATGCTTTTACTTGAATCAGTGACATGAAGCCTTTGCTTGTGCTATTTCTCCTCCACCTATATGTTTGGACTTAAGCTTTACCCTAATTGCTATGAGCTGGACAGGGTTAGGCATTGATTGGCTAAGACATGGTCCAATGACAGTGAGCAAGACAGTGTGTTCTGATTGGCTGAGATTGGGGTCAGATGCTTCATACCTGAACCAATCACCCTGAGCAAGGGATCTCTAATTGGCTTAGATTTTTGTCATGCGCTCCAACCTCTCACCAATCACTGTCCCACAGGCTAAAAGCCCAGTGAGGGGGACAGACTGGACCCTCTTCACCAAAATCTGGGCTATTTGTGGAAGAGGGTGGGCAAATACTGTGTGAACAAACCACAGCATCCACCTACTGCGGTTTCCTGTGCTGTCCAGCCACCTTTGACTCAGTCTTGGTCAAGCAGATTTGCTGCTTGTGTGGGGACCCAAGAAGTCTTAATTCTCAGCATTAGAGCCGACTTCTGGGAGATCTCCAGCTGGGTGGGTAGCTCTGACACCATCTGCTGCTCTCAGCCCAGGGTTTTCAGCCCTTGAAAATGGCGGCTGTTGACCCGAGCTTCCCTTGGCGCCATCCTCAAGGCCTTGAGTCTGACAGCTGTTCCTGGAGTCTTTGCTGGTGGATGAATTTGGCTGGTGATGCCTCATTCACACGCCCGGGGCCATGTGCATCCTTGCTCCATGAACTGGAAGAGAGAGGGGAGGGGAAAGTACTAGGGAATTCTTGAACTTGACTTGCTGCTGGATAAGGTGGGTGACACTTGAGCCTCTGAGGCTGGCCAGACCCTGGGGCCATCATCTCTGCCTGTGAACACAAGCCTGTACTGTGTGCAGCTGTGGGAGGTGGGACACAGCTGTCCCCTCACCTCCTCTGGCCTGCTGCTGTTTATCCCTTCCAGGGATCTCAAAAGGACTTTCCGCCGTGGTTCTTGTAGCTGCTTGGATTCCCAGGTGGATGTTGGCAACGTCATACGTAGCTCAGCTCTTCGGCTTGGTGCAGGAGAAGCTCCATGTGGGCCTTGTGAATTGGTCGCCTGTGGACTGAATTGGACTTTTGCCCATGTTGTTTATCTGGTCTGTGTGGTGTGTCTTCCACATGTGAGTTAATTGTCAGCATTTAAAGAGAGTGTTCTGTATTGGCTTAAGGCAGGGGCTAGCAAAGCTGTGGCTCATGGGTCACATCTAGCCCATGGCCTGTTGGTGTACAACCCATGAGCTAAAAGTGGTGTTTACATTTTTTAAAGGGTTGTAAAAATAAAACAAAACCCTAAAACAAAAAAGACTGTGTGACAGAGGCCGGATGTGGCCAGCAAAGCCTAAAATATTTACTATCTGGACCTTCACAGAAAAAGTTTGCTGACCCCTGGATTAGAGCCACACTTGGCAGCCACCGGCTGCCTGGGTTTGAACCCCAGCTCTGCCTTTTACTAGCTGTGTGATTTCTCCATGCCTCAGTTTCTCATCTGTAATACATGGTTTGTATTAATAGTACTGATAAGGTTGTTATGATGATTAGACCCTTATTTACTTATTTCTTAGAGCAACTCGAGGTAGCCACTTTGATTAGCCCCATTTTAAAGATGAGGCAACTGAGGCACAGAGGAAGGAAGGGGCCTGTTCAAGGCCACACGTTGGGTAAGGAAGCAGAACCATGATTTGTGGATTCTAGAATTCCCCTATCAGCTCCACAGCCTGTTGAGAGCACTTTGAGGTGCTAAGGCTGCCAAAGTGCTGGGTGTTGGGGGTGCTGATCTCAGTTCCCTAAGTGGGGAGTCTGGGAAGGTCAGTGACCTTGTGTGTCATGGTTCAGTGACTGGCCTGCTCCTCCTTTCCTGGTTTTCAAAACCTTAAATATTTGACCCATTAACAGTGGTTCTCAACCTTCTGGCCCTTTAAATACAGTTCCTCATGTTGTGGTGACCCCCAACCATAAAATTATTTTCGTTGCTACTTCATAACTGTAATGTTGCTACTGTTATGAATCGTAATGTAAATATCTGATATGCAGGATGGTCTTAGGCGACCCCTGTGAAAGGGTCGTTCGACCGCCAAAGGGGTCGTGACCCACAGGTTGAGAACCGCTGCACTAGAAGAACCACCAGCTGAGGTTCCCTAGGTGTTAATTAACCCCTTGATTTCTGGATCTTGGGAAAGTCTGGGATCCCAGCATGCACTTGGAATGGCAGTTTCTATAACATGTTTTCACAGCCAGTGGGGCTGGACCTGTGTGTATGTGTGTACTCCAGCTCTCAATGTGAGGCCCATGCATTTCTGAGGCCTGCTCAGCCCCAGGGGCCACAGTTTGGTCTGGCAGGATTTCTGGGCTCTGGATTCCCAGAAGAGCAGGGAGGGACAGAGCCCGCCGGTGGCCGATGGAAGAATAACTGCCCACAGGAAATGGTTGAAGCCGGGCTGTGGGTTTGCTCTCCTGACCAAATGGCTGTTTACAGGCTCAGTTTCCTCTGTCTCCAGCTGTGTTTATCCGAGGCTCAGAGAGCACTGGGGGACCAGCCAGCGGACCTCAGATTCCTGTGGGCCCATGCCATGCTGCCCGCCCGACCGAATTGCTCAGTGTGTCCGGCCTTTGGCACCCACAGCTGAAATGTTTGCATCAGAAAACAGCTGGGACGGAGGGGAATTCTTCATACCCCTCCTGAGTTCCTCCTTTCTGTCACATTTTCCAGTGGGTTTTCAAAGACAATCCCATGAGCTGGGGGACAGTCCTCCCCTCCGGCCCCTCTGGTTCTGACCCCGCGCAGATGTCCCTGTGGCCCTCTGAGCCCCTTGTGTGAGCTGAACTCTGAATTAAGTGGGCGAGCGGGATTGAGGAGCCTGCGTAGGAAGAGGGAAGAGGGAAAAGGCAAGAATGAAAGCCTCTTTGGGAACAGCCCCAAAAAGCTGAACTTGAACATTGCCTAAGAATAGCCGGGACATTCTATTTCAGCCTTCAACCCAGACCCGGCATAGACAGTTGGCATTTTCAGGCTTTGTTGAGTTTTCCATCGACAGTTCCAGGGAAATGATTCAGGTTTGGGGTAATGCCCCTGGTGCTCAAATGGCAGGTGCCGAGGCGAGACAGACTGTCACCGGCCCTTTTAGCTGTTTCCGGGTGATGCACAGAGCTTATTGGGCACTTACTGTGCACCGGCTGCTGGTGTGGCTCAGGATCCCCAGGGCTCGGTCTTGGACAGGCTCCCCCCCCCCCCCGGGACCTGCCTGCTTGTCATGGGAGCAAGCGAGGCTGGCAGGGGGCAACTTGGAGGGCACATCTGTCTAAAGGGGGCAGCTGGCGCTCCAGTCCTTCTGTTCCCCTTTGCCTTCTGCCTCTCTAACCCCTTCAGTCTCCTTTGCTGGCTCCTCACCTTCTAGACCTCTGAGCGTAGGTGGGCCCCAGGCCTCAGTCCTTGGGCCTTGACTCTATCTAGACTCGCTCCTGGAGGAGGCCTTATTTACTCTGGCTTTTCTCATTTTACTAAGGTATATTCAGAAGTTGTGCAACCATCACCGTAATCGTTTTAGAAATATTTTCATCATCCCTCCCAAAAGGAACTCTGGACCCATTAGCAGTCACTTCCCTTTTCCCTCCTCTCCCCCCAGCTCTTGGCAACCACCTACTTCCTGTCTCTACAGATTGCCTATTCTGCACATTTCACATAAATGGAATCATATTATATCTAACTTTTGTGTCCAATTTCTTTTCCTTAGCACAGTATTTTCAAGGCTCCTCCACGTTGTAGCATGGCTCACAATTTCATTCCTTTTTATGGCTGAGTAATATTCCATTGTGTGGATAAACCATGTTTTGTTTATTCATTCATCTGTTGATGGACATTTGGCTTCACACTTTTTGGCTGTTACGAATGGTGCTATTATGAACATTAACCTGCAGACTTTTGTGCGGACATTCCCGTGGCTTTAACCTCCATATCTGTGCCAGTGACTTCCAGCATGGATCTTTCACTTAACCTCGGGCGGGACTTTCCTCGGGCTCACGCAGCTTCTCTGCTTGGATGTCTAACAGGCACCTCCTACCTAACATGCCGCAAACCAAATGCTTGGCTCTCCCCTTCCCCCAGACCTGTCTTCTCTCCCACCCTACTCCCTCATCCCCATCTCTGTAAATGGCTTCTCTTCTTTTTTTAAAAAAATATGTTTTTATTGATTTTTTTAGAGAGAGAGGAAGGGAGAGGGAGAGAGAGAGAGATTGGCTGCCTCATGCATGTCTCCTACTGGGGATCAAGCCTGCAACCTGGACATGTGCCCTGACTGGAGTCGAACCGATAATACATGGGCTGATGCTCAACAACTGAGTCACACTGCCCGGGCTGGTCTCTCTTCTTTCTGGTTGCTCAGGCTAAACCTGGGAGTTATTTCTGATCCACCCCATATCTAGTCCATTAGGGAGTCCTATTGGCTCCGCTCCCCACACACATAAAGTTCTCTGGTGTGCCACCTAAAATCCTTTGGAGAGCTGTGATTAGCACACATACATGCTCTGGGAAACTCCCATTGTCTAGCCATCCTCCTGCACCAAGAATTGAGGCCAATACCTCTTTAGTGATGGACTACATCCACCTCCAGGGGCGCCACACTGCTATGATCAAGGAGACAGAGGTAACTACTGAGCATGGTGAGAGCTGCATTACCCACAGAAGGGCGTGGGGGATAGAGAAGACACAGGGGACTGTGCAGGGCCCCCTTGCTATACCCTGAGCCGCCATTCTGCACACAGCACTGCAGCAGCTGTCCCAAACAGATGGGGTGGCCTGTTTGGCCCCCAGATGTTTGACAAGTTTTAAATCAAGTTGGCGTTTGGAAATCAGGAGCTTTCAGATGGAAGTCTTAAGTTCTGGGTTCAGAAACAGTTAGCAACAGTAGGATGACATTTCTACAGTCATTTAATGAGTAATTAGGAGGCATCTACTGCGTGCTAGGTGCCATTCTGGGCACGTTACTTAGCAGATCCCTAGTAGTCTTCCTGATTACCTCCAAGAGTGAGCCACAGTGGGTGGGACAGTGTCTAGGGGTTTTGAAGCTATGTATTCATTCACCAACTCGTTATTGAGCAACTATTATGTGTCAGGCATTGTACTAGGTGCTGGAGATACAAAGTGAAAAAAACTGCCCAAACCCCTACCTCTGTGTTCTGATGTTCTGCTGGGGGGAGGCAGACAACAAATGAATAGGAAATGTATATGTTTGTTTAGGTGGAATGGGTGCTATGGAGAGAAATGTATCAAGCTAAGAGTGATGGATTGAGAAGGGACTTTTGAACAAAGACCAGAAAGAGATGAGGAAGGTATCTTGGGAAAGAATCTTCCAGCCAGAGGGAGCAGGCAGTGCAAAGGCCCTGAGGTAGGAATGTGTCTGAGAAGCAGCAAGGAGGCCAGAGATAGGAGGTAGAAAGTGGGGGAGTGAGGTTGGAAAGGTGATGGAGCCAGCATATGCATGGCCTTGTGGGTCACTGTAGGGTCTTTGTCTTCTCTGAGTGAGGTGGGTGCCATGGGAAGGTTCTGAGCAGAGGAGGGACAAGATATGACTTAGTTCCCACAGGATCCCTCTGGCTGTATGTGGAGAATGGACTATGGGTGGTGAGAGTGGAGGTGGGAGACCAGAGGGGAGTTGATCTCAGTGATCCAGGTAGGAGATGGCTGGACTATGTTGGTAGCAGTGGTGGGGGATGCATTTTATGAGAACTGCCTCTTCACATCATTAGCCCATTTTCAATTGGGTAGTTGTTTTCGTATTATCTGCCAAGGTTTTCTATATTATCCTGGATACTTGTGTCATCTCTTTGGAGTCCTTGTCGGACTCTGATGTTATGAAACGAGCCCTCCATCTGCCAGGGATCTGGCCTCTCACCATCTTGCTGAGAAGGCACAGGAAGTCAGAGGTCTCTGCACTGTGGTCTTCCCTGCCCAAGCTCCCATCCTCCCCCAACCACAATGCCCAGCCTCCATCCTGCCTCTTGGGTTGTGAACCGACACCTTGCCTAAGGCTGTTCCAGCATCTCAACCTGCATCAGCCGCAATTCAGGTTCTTTCCTGTGTGGTGAGCAACAATAGCTCAAGGAACGGAAGCCTCCTCTTTCAGGGCGAGAGACCTGCTTTCCTCCTTTCAAAGCCAAGCTTGTATATACATCCGATCTTCCAAGTGGCCTTCCCAAATCTCCTTCCCTGGCAGTCCTGCCTACATTCTGCTTTCTGCCACGATCTGTGTGGCTCTAGCTCAACCTCTTAGCTGTGTGACCAAGTACAAGTTGCTTAACCTCTCTGTGCCTTCATTGCATCACCTGCAAAATGTGGATGGTAGTTGCCTCCCAGGCTTACTGCAAAGACAATGCATGAGAAAACTCACGAGAACACTGCATATTACTAGGTAGATAGACATGCTTGGTAAATGTTAGCTACTCTAATAGTGTAGTGATTTTTATTTATTTTTTATTCCAGTTTCTGCACTTATTAATGTAGCTTCTTTGAGAAGAGACTTAAGTTCTCTGTCCCCGAGTTTCCTCCTCTATCAGATAGAGCTTTGGTCATGGGTTAGTGTGAAGATTAAATGAAATAATAGCTGTAAAGCGCGTCTAAGTGCTTAGTAAGTATTAGCTATTTTTATTGTCTCAAAGTTCATTTTGCCCAATATTCATAGAACTATAGTAGTTTTTTAAATTAGTATTTTAATGATATATCTTGTTTTATCCTTTTGCTACCAACCATTCTCTATCCTTAGGGTTTAGGTACTTCTTTTGTAAACTACACAAAGTTAGAATTTTAAAATCTTATCTGTCAATCCCTATCTTCTAACTGGAGAGTTTAGCCCACTTATATTTATTGTATTTATTGATACATTTGAATTTATTTCTATCACTTTTCTTTTCTATTTTTATTTGGTTTCTTTTCTTCACCCTTTCTTGCTTTATTTTGCATAATTTTAGTGTGTGTGTGGTTTTTTTGGGGGGTTTAGTTAACTCTTTTTTTTAAATTCCTTTTTATTTTACTTCTTCTGTATTGGAATTTATAGCTATTGCCACCACCATCATGTACAAGAAGTGAGTAGATTCTATAGAACTCAGTGGGATGGTAACTGTGGCCAACTGTAGAGCACTTGCCCCATCTAAGGGGGTAGCTGCCCGTCAGCCCAATTATTGTTAGGTGGAAACACAGGCCCAGAGTGGCCAGAGCTTCTGCTTTGCTGAGAGAGGCTGGCAATAGCATTTGGCCTGCGGGGCCTGGTTTCTGTCCTGGGCTTTGATCCAGTCCTGCATTAGAGCCAGGAGACCTAGGCTCAGAAAGGGAATGACTTACCTAAGGTCACGCGTATGTCCTGGTCGAAGCCCGAACATGGACGCCCAGTCCTGAGCCCTCGCCCACTGTTTCCCCTTCCCTCTCTCAGTGGGAGGATGGAGTTTTTAAGACCCATGTGCATTATTTCTTTTCCTCCACTAATTCTTAATCTGTGGGGCTATAGTTCTCCCAGCCTTGAAACGGGCTGAAATTGTTAAAATCAGAAATGTATTTGCATGAAATTTCCATAGAGTTTGCAGGCCTGGAGGTTTTCTTTGCTGTGCTGGACAGCTTTTCACTTCTGGGTTTTCTTGGACTTCCAGATGTTTTTTGCTTCTTCTTTTCTTTTTTTCTTTAAGTGGTATTGGGTCTTGTCAGGCCTCTTCCTTTGAGTCCTGCTGTCACCCTAGATATGGCCTGAGGGGACCCCAGAACTGCAAGTGCAGGAAAGAGTTGGGTAGGGGTGACAGTTCCGCCTCCTGGGCTTGGACAGGGCCTGCAGCTGGCTGAAGTGTCTTCAGAAAGTGGGTGTCCTCTGTTGGTCCGGCCCCCGTGCGTGACACCTTCCACTCCCACGGGCCACCTTTTTCTCTTTGTGGAGAGGACAGCATGGCTTCCCCACTGCCTTGTCTCCTTCTGGGCCTCCACCCCCCCACGTCAGAGCGAGTGATGGATACTGTCACTTCTTCCAGCGACAGATCCAGCTTTGTTTTTACTCTATGGTTTCATGGATCTGTCTTCTTATGCTGGTCTGGAGTTCGAGGCCTCTGTCCCAGGCCGTCCTCTTGTGGCCTCACTCTGGACGGAGCCCACACCTCGGGCCTGATGGGCTGCCCACAGCCAGTACCAGCGGCTCCCTTTTGGTAAAAGCGTGTTGGAGGGGAGCGAGGGGGCATGAGGGACCTTTCAGAAACACCGGGTTCCTGTACTCTGACATCCTCTTTTCTAGGAAGTGCTCACCTCAGGCCTGCTTGTGAAACCACACGGGCTCACAGGCGGATGTTGGGCAAGGCCATCAGCCTGGCTCCGAGGGGCTGGCGCTGTCATTTTGCAGGGTGGCCCAGGGCAAACCCCAACCCCCCTTCCTTCTCTGCCCTCAGTGTATCTAGGTATTCCCCAAGGTCTGCCCCTGCTCAGATGTTTTGTGTTCAAAGAGCCTAGTTTTGGGGAGTGTCATGTCTAGATCACATGACTAAAGAAACATGTTTGCTGGCATGGTTGGAGGAGTGATTCGCTGGAAAAGTCTTTTCTGATAGCTTCAGGCCTGGCTAGTCCCTTCCCCCTCCGTTCCTCTCTCATCACACCTAGGAGATGGCTGGAGCCCTTGGATAAGACTGGCCTGACCTTGAGAATGTCCTTGCCTGTGCTGGTGGTGGGGGAAGTTCATGGGTTGAAGGTCTGCTCTGACCAACCTCTTTACACCCCCCGCCATGTCCCTGTGAAGGCAAGGTGTGTTTTATTTTCATTTAGTGTTGACATTTGATGTAATTTTATATTAGTTTCAGGTATACAGGATAGTGGTTAGACATTTGCGTAATTGCCGAAGTGATCCCCCTGATAAGTCTACTACCCACCTGACACCAGGCATAGTTTTACAATACTATTGACTATGTTCACTATGATGCATTTTGCATCCCTCTGACTGTTTTGTAATTACCAGTTTGTACTTCTTAATTCCTTCACCTTCCTCACCCAGCCCCCCCAAGGCAAGGCATTATCTATACCAGGGGTCCTCAAACTTTTTAAACAGGGGGCCAGTTCACTGTCCCTCAGACCGTTGGAGGGCCAGACTATAGTTTAAAAAAAAACTATGAACAAATTCCTATGCACACTGCACATATCTTATTTTGAAGTAAAAAAACAAAATTGGAACAAATACAATATTTGTATTTGCATGTGGCCCGCGGGCCATAGTTTGAGGACCCCTGATCTATACCCATTTTACAGATGAGAAAACGGCTGGGCAAGGGCCATATCAGCGACCACCTTTCTCTCCTGTCCTGTCCCGTCTCTGTCCTGTTTCTCTCTCTCCTCTCTCTCATTTATTCCACTCCTGCCACACCACCTCCTCACAGTTACTTGTTACCCACATATGCTCCCACTTCAGACCCCTTGCATTTGCTGTTCCCTCTGCCAGGCTCACTTTCCCCACAGATTTTTGCAGGACTCCCTCCCTTGCTTCTCCGGTCTATAATCACATGTCGCCTCCACACAGGGGTCTTCCTGACCTCCCTATGCAAGAGAACACTTTTTTTCCTACTACTCTCTAGCCCCCTCATTCTGATTTGTCTTCATAGTATTGATTGCTGCTTGGCAATGGATTATATACTTGATTTTTCTTTGTTTTATCTCATCTCTTTTATAGAACATAATATCCACCAGGTGAAGAAGTTTTCTCTTGTTTTATTAACAAATGTGTCCCCAGATCTTAGAATACTGCCTGCTATGGAGGAGGTGCTCAAGGGACATTTATTGAATGAATGAATGAATGAATGAATGATGTTTCCCAGCCCCACATATGATCACAAAGTTTTCATAGAGCAGAGCTGGTATTTGGCCCAGGCTGGGCGACCTGGGAGCCAGGATTGATCCCCTCTGGGTTGATGTCTCTTATTCTTGCCCTCACTTCTTCCCTAGGAGCTAGCCAAGAGGACACCCGGAAAGCACCCAGACCACCCTGCGGTCCAGAGCGCCCTGCAGGCCATGAAGACCGTGTGCTCCAACATCAATGAGACCAAGAGGCAGATGGAGAAGCTGGAGGCGCTGGAGCAGCTGCAGTCCCACATCGAAGGCTGGGAGGTGGGCCTGGGGCAGGAGGGGCCCTCCGGTTGGCGAGGGGCACAGGGAGTGTGCAGCTGCAGGAACAGACTTTGGCCTGGGCACTAAATTCAGCCTGTAGCGTATTTGTTCAGCCTACATGATATTTGTAAAGAAATTGTTTAATTATTTTTCAATTAAGTCCACATAAAAATGTACACTTCAAGTTTCCCTTGAAAAACAGTAACACTGAGCCCCCATTTTCCACAGTAACAGCCACCGGAGCTTCCAGTTTTCCTTAGTCTCCACCCCCTCCTCATTACTCCCCAATCATTCTCTTCACAAGTTGCCTTACCTGCCTGGTGCCCATAGGCCTTAGATTTTTCGATACCAAGGTCAGGGGTCTACTCCAGGACAGGATTCTGGCTCTGATACTTCCTTGCTGGGTGACTTTAGGTCAGTGTCTTAACTTCTCTGAACTTCAGTTTCCTCATCGATACCTGGCACATAGTAAGCACTCAATACATGGTAGATATTGATATTGCTATCATCATCATTATTAGGGGATGGGATTCTTGAGATCTTCTGACTGTGTGTAATTTATTTGTTTAAACCTCGACATCTTTCTTAGATTATTAGAGATTTCCTACAAATCCATAGAAGGAAATGGAAAAATCTGAATAAATAAAAAAAATCAATATCAGAGTAAATACAGCTGGAAGGGGAGATTAAGAGCAAAAATCAAAGACTCTGTGGACACAGTTATCCTCTGAATCATCTGCCTTTGGGTTTTCTGGACTTGCTGTGTTTGGGATTTCTACTTCGTTTCCCTGTGTGGGGAAATCTCACATGTGACTCTGTATTGCTAAGGGGCGGAGGGTTTGGCTGCAGAGAGGAGAGGGATCGGTGTTCAGTGAAGATGTGGGGATTGTGGGCCCCCTCTGTGTGGAGGGATTCCTTTGCCTCAGTTTCCTCATCTGGATTATGCTTGCCATGTCCCCCACCCTCTTTCCCCTCGGCCTTCCTGCCTGTCCGAGACTGGAGAACAAAGAACTCAGACCCCTTGTTGCTCGGGGTTGGGATGTGATTGGCCAAGATCAGATCCAGCTGCTTGACATTTGGAAGGTGGGAGCTGGATGGAGGCCACCTTGTGCTGTCTTGCAGCAAAGCACAGCCTTGGTCGTGTTTGACTTTCTGTGGTGGCATGCGCAGAGGGCCCGGCTCCAGCTTCCCGGTGTCGGCAGGCAGGGCAGGGGCCTTTTTGTTGTTGGTGGCAGGACAGGATGGCTTTGCAGCGGACAGTGGAGGCAGCGGCTGCTGAGGGCCAGCTGTCAGGTTGGCGTTTTCCTGGAGTATCAGCTCAGGCTGTTGCTGTCCTGACTTCCCCTTTTCCCAGGAGGGCAGAGGCCGTGGCCCCTAGTGGGGCCTTGTTCTTGGTTTGCTGGGAGCCCCGGCCTAAATTCCTACCCCTTCTAGACCCTCATTGATTGGGGAAGCCCCCCATTTCTTTCTGCCTAAAATGCATAGCTTGGTTTCTGTTTCCTACAACTAAAAATCGCCTGATCATCAGTGTTGGTCAGGATGTGTTCCACAAGGACTCTTGTTTCAGCCTCATGACGTCAGCGCTCTGATCTGGTCTCTTGTCATCCTGTTGGCCTTCTTCTCATGGTTCCAGGATGGCAGCAGCTTCAGGCAGTGAGAGGGACTCCTCTCTCGGAGAGGAAACCTTTCCCAGAAGCCCCAGAGGAACTTCCCTCTCATTTTATTGGCCGGAAGTGGGTTACATGGCCACTTTCCACATATGTGCTCACATAGGGAGCAAATATTTTGACATATTTAAGCGCCTGTCCCTTTGGACTTTGAGCTTCCTGGCAGCCAAAGTGAAAAGAACAGGGCATATAAATTACTGAACATTTATTGTCAAAAAAGGAAGATATAGACCAGTTCTTCTGGGAGACAGATAATTTCCTGGAAACCAGCTGGAAAAGAAATTTCTCACATGGGCCCCTGTAGAGAGGGTATTGCACAAGCAATTTGGCAGCCAGAGCAGAAGTGATTTCCAGATGCCTTCTTCTGGTAAGGGCCCAGGGAAATAGGAACTGAGGGTTTTGGGGACCCCCTTTGTCCCAGAAAAATTTACAGTTTGAGCATGGCCCTTATTTTGATCACTACAGTAGGAAATAAAGTGACCCAGAATAAGAATCGCAGGCAATTACTGAGCACCTGTTATATATTTCCAACTTTAGAAGGGAGGTGTTGTTATTCCCATTTTACAGATAAGGAAACTGAGGCACAGGGACTTGGTTTTGAAGCTCAGCACTATAACCTGCAGAGTTCCTTGCCTCAGGCTAGTGTGTCCTGCTCTCTTGTCGTATTTCCCCCTACTTGTCTAATTTTAGGAATAATATCCCTGAAGTTATCTTCTGGTGTCATTTTGAGGATAAAGTGAAGTGTGGAATATGAATGTTCTTTGGAAAATGTGAAAGGTTTTCTGTGCAGTAGGACGGTTTTTAAAGATAGCTTCATCCTCAAGGTGACTTGTGGAAATAATATGTTTTAGCTAGAAAAAATGATGTTTACCAACGAGGCTACTTGCCTTGGCTTCATGCCATCAGTAGTTACGATCTCAGGGGACATGACGAGTTAAGGTGTCGTTCACGGTGAATGAGAGCGATGGCCAGTCCTTATTTCTGATACTCTTCCTGATCGTTTCTAATCCTTTTGCTTGACCTGTTGCCAATCTGATTAGGTGGTTGTTGCCTCTCTCGGAACATGGCTGACAAGGACTTGCTTTGGGAGGAGGGGAGTCTTTTCCGGGCCACGTTCTTGCTGTGTGCTGGGGCTTGCAGCATTAGTTTGATATCTGATCTGTGGTTTTATGGGGCCTGATCCTTCGTAAGCCACTTGTCCTTTTTAGTTGTGAGGCTGGTTTAGTTCAAACCAGATAAGTTAATCCATAAATCCATTTTGCTGAGCACAAGGAAACGGCAGTGTGTTGCAATACTGTGGAAGTGAGTGGACGAGCCAGCCTCCTCTGTGTGGGGGGATTCCTTTGCCTCAGTTAACTCTTCTGGAAAGTCTGGATAGTAGAAGTACCCCTTGAGTCACCTGGGGATTAGGGAGTGATGCATGCAGAGCACTCAGAACAGCGCTTTCTTCCCTGGCTCAGCGCAAACGCTCAACAGGAGGAGCCGTGGCAGCAAAGCAGGATTTCTTCCTTAGATGTTTTAGATGAACAAGCATCATGCAGCTTGGCTAGAGCTCACACCCAGCGTGGGCTGACCCAGGGGACACTCCAGAGGCAAGCCCCACAGACGGTCGTAATAAAAAGAAATGTATCAGAGAGAAACAGGGCACACTCCTCTTGCTGGCTCTGGGAGCCCTGGTTTAAGAGCCCATCGACTGCTCACCCATGAGGGAACAGAGGAAACCATGAATAGAAGTTCTGATGTGTTCTTTCCACCCTGCCTAGGCTGCCTGTGCTCCCGGGAACACGTGGTCTCTTCCCTCCCGAGACCCCTGCTCTTGACCAGTGATTGCACACAAACACCTTTGAGGTTGCCTTCTAAGAGGCAGCCTAGGGTAGCAGAGATAGTGGACAGGGCAGAGGGGCCACCTGCCTGGGTCCAGGTCCCAGCTTGCTCACTCACTAGCTATATGACCTTGAACAAGTGGCATTCTTGTGGGGGAGATGGAATAACAAGTCCAGACATAAATAAATTAGGGGGAAGGCATAGGTAATAAGCCCCCCAAAACAAAACAAAGCTAGATGCTGACCAGGGCTGTCTGACTGAGTGAGTCCTTTCATCTCCCTGAGCCCCAAGTCCCACGTCTGTGCATGGTCACCTCCGTATGCCCGTCCCAGCATTGTCCTGGCTCGCTCAGCAGATGGAAGCCATTGATCACGTGATGGTTTCCTGTCCGCTGACAGATTGGCGGTGCATTTAGATTTTGGGGTGAGGGAGGCAGTGGTAGGTCCTGTCTCTGGGAGGGAAGAGGGTATCCCCAAGTGTTCTGGACTTGCCAGCTCATTCACTGTGCCCCTTGTCACTCTCCCAGGGGTCCAACCTCACGGACATCTGCACCCAGCTCCTCCTGCAAGGGACTTTGTTAAAAATCTCCGCAGGCAACATCCAGGAGAGGGCCTTCTTCCTCTTTGACAACCTCCTTGTCTATTGCAAGCGGAAATCCAGGTGAGTTGCTGGGGGCAGGGCTGCCCAGGTGGGCCAGGCGGCTGGGATTGGGTTGAACCCTGACAGTTTCTCATGGTGACAACATCCCTCTCTGCACCTCCTTTTCTCTAGATCAGCACTGTCCATAGAAATACAATGTTTGAGCCACGTAGGTTATTTAACACTTAATGTTGTTATTTGAAATAGCCACATTACGTGAAAGGAAACCAGTGAGATGAATTTAAATAAAAATTTTTATTTATCCCATTACATCCCCAAATATTATCATTTTAGTATAATAAATTAAAAAAATTATTATAGAGATGTTTTGTATTCTTTTAAAAATTTTACACTGAATCTTCAAAGTGTGTTATGTGCAGGTTGGGGCAAAATTAGATTTACAGTTGTGAGTACATGAAACAGTTTATTCTTGTGTTATTATTTATTAATTATTGTATTATTTTCCATACAAACAACTGTAAACCTACTTTTGCCCCATCCTGTATGTACACTTACTACACATCTCAATTTGTACTAGTCAAATTTAAAAAAATTTTAAAAAATATGTTTTTGTTGATTTTTAGGGAGAGAGAGGAAGGGAGAGGGATAGAAATAGAAACATCGATGAGAGAGAAACATGATCAATTGCCTCCTGCATGCCCCTTACTGGGGATTGAGCCCACAACCTGGTCATGTGCCCTGACGGGAATCGAACGGTGACCTCTTGGTTCATGGGTCAGTGCTCAACCACTGAGCGACACCAACCAGGCTGTACTAGCCACACTTTAAGTGTTCAGTAGCCACATGAGACTGTGGCTTCCATGTTGGACAGTGTAGGTTGAGACAATCATGGAAGTTGGAAAGTTTCTTGTGACACCAGCATCCTGTGATTCTAAGATCCAAGACAGAGGGTTGGAGGGGAGAGGGCTCTTCTGTTCTCAGGCTTTGCAACAGAAAGGATAGTACCACTGTCATCTTTGTATCTTTCACTGGAACTTCTTGCACTCTGTAGAGTCTAGGAGTGAATGCATGGGTGGATGAGTGGTAGATGCAGGTGTGAGTGATGGGATATATGGGCAAATGAGGAGGCATAGATGGGTAGTTGGAGGTTTGGGAGATGAATGAATGGTGTATGAAGGGAGGCAGGGAGGGAGAGATTGGATGTATGTATGAATTGATTTCTGAATAGATGAGTGAGTAGGTGAATGAGTGAGTGGTTGAATGGTTGGAGGTGCAGGAGGTGGTGGGATGGAGGGATGGATAGAAGTTGGGGGAATGTATGGATGTTTGGGTAGATGGAGAAATGGATATGAAAAGATGATGAGCTGGCAGAGGTATGTTTGAATGAATAGTGAATTGGGGCCTTAATATATAGTTTGTTGAGTCAAAAGGCTGATGAATGGATGGGAGGGTGGGTAGGTGATGGAGGTTAGTGGATTAGTGGATAGATGACCAGTTAGATGTGTTGTTGATGGATGGATGGATGGTAGTTGCTATGGTGGTTGAAGTTTGGTATGGATAATTGGATGACTGAGTGGATGGATGGATGGATGGATGGATGATTGGAAAGAGGGAAAATTAGACAGCTAGGTGGGGGCATGCGTGGATGGGTGGATGCATGGATAGTGGACTGAGAGATTCCTGCCTTTTAGGTTTTTTGCTCAGCAGGCAGAGGACTGTCTCATTGTGACCCTTTTTGAATTATGCTTCCTGTTACTTTGTCTTGGGTAACTTTCCAGAGGCTTCACTTCTGTAGTGAAAGCGAAGGCTGAGGGCGGTTCACTCTGGGCCCTGCTGTCAGCATTCCCTCCAGCCCCTTTCTGGTCTGGGCATGTCACTTACTGTCTGAGCCTAATTTTCCCTGTCTGTTTCTGCTGCCACCTGAGGGTGTGGGCAGGAGCCTTTCCATAGGTTGAATAATGGGCGTTCCATGCACATGTGTGGGCTTCTCATTGTCTTCCTCTTCCAGCCTGACCTCTCTGAGCCTGTTTTCTCTTCTGTAAAATAGGGATGATTAACCTCTTCTTACAGTGGTGTTTGGTTAAGAGCCCAGCTCCTTATAATTGAAACCCTGTCCAGTGATTTCTCTAGATCTGTGACTTTGCCACAGTTTTCTCATCTGTAAAATAGGGTGAACAGCTACCCCAGAGTCTTTGTGAAGAATGAATGTGTTAAGTATGCCTGGCACATAGAAAGTGTGCAAAATAAGGGGTAGCTGCTCTTACTGCTACTGTTAACGTACCTCTGCACACGTTGAGTTCCTATTCAGTGCCATCCCATAGCACCTGGTACATAGTAGGTGCTTCAACCACAGGCCCCTTCCCCTCGGCCCTTTCCTCCCTATTCTGGGGCTTGGTCCTTCTCCTTAGAGGTCTTAGTTTCCCTCTTTCACCATCTAGCGGTGGCTGGGTCAGCATGTTTTCTCATTTGATATTTTATGCCTGTCCACTGGGTTAGGTGTATTTGTGTCTGTTTCATGTCCTCCTGTCCCTCCATCCGTGTCCCCATCTCCTTCCTCCTTGCTTCCTGCCTGTTCTCACTGGGGCCATCCTGAGAGCCTTTCTTTGGCAGTGCCAAGGCCATTGCCAGCTTTCACCCCCGCCTTCCCCGCTGCCCGGCCTGGGCTGTCTGTAACAGGAACTTTCCCCAGAAAACACAATGTTTCTTCAGGCCTCTGACCTGCTCCCAGCTTTGGCTGAGTTTGCTGAGTTAGCTTCAGCTACCCCCGTGCGGGCCCATCCTTCATGGTGTGGCCGTACCTGTCCGAGTGAGAGCAGCTGGTCCTGATCTTGCTGACTCCCAGTGGACCTTCTCCGGCTGCCCTTTGGCCGCCATGAGCTCTTGGAAGGCCATTTCCTTCCCAGTTCTGTGAGTGAGCCGGGCTGGTGGACGGAGAAGGCACATCTGTCTCCCGAGAGGACCTGGCAGGTGGCCAGGTTCCTGCCTCGGGATCGGGAGCCAGAGGACTGGGCTGTGAGAGGTCCCAGAGGGACTGGGCAGTGGTGGATGGAACAACTGGCCCGACTGTGATGTGGTCACAGGAAATGCCTGACGTAGCTAGGTGTCTGCCGACTGTTTTGTCTTTGCCTGGGTCACGCAGGGCACCGCCCGTCCGGGACGCGGGTCAGGGAAGGCCTCTGACTCAGTGTTTCTGGTCTAATTCAAAAGTAGAGGCTCCTTGGATGTCAGAGTGGAAGGGCATGTTTTAAAGCCTACCTCCCCATTCTTCAGAGGGAAACAGAGTCAGAAGAGCTAAGTCTCATATCTCAGCTCTCTGCCTAGCATCTTAGAGAAGGCAGCAGCAGGTAGTGGTTAAGGACCCAGAGGCCTGCCACTTACCCGCTGTGACCTTGGGTAAGTTATATCAGCTCTTTGTGCCTCTGTTTTCCTGTCTGTTAAATGGGGATAAAAGTCTCATAGGATTGTTTTTATTAAGTCAAATAAGACATGTAAAGTGGTTAGAATAGGCCGGGCACATGTCTGTAAAGTAGAAGAAATGTAAATCTTTACCTTCACTTGGTGTCTCCCACACGGCTCACAAATTAAGCCGTGTCTAAAACAAGACACTTTATCTTCATCACAACTCCTGCTCCCAGCCTTTTCCTCCTCTGGTTTCCTCCTTCCCAGTCAGTGGCACCACCACTTACCCAGGAGCTCAGAATCTTAGGTGTCCTTGATTCTGATCACTTCATCCCACACCCACTTCATCAGTAAGTCCTTTGCATTCTGGCCAGAACCTCGGTGTAATTCCCACAAAAATTCCAGGAGGGAGGTTGTGTGTGTGTGTATGTAAACGATTGTAAAATTTACATGGAAACACAAAAGCGGACGGTTTTGGAGAAGGACCAAGCTGGAGGACATGTATTACTGACACCAGGCTACTGTAAAGCTGTAGTAATCCAGATGTGGTCTTGGGCCCAGGCTGGGTGGCTCAGTTGGTTGGAGCATTTGTAAAAGTTAATTGAGCCATATACTACTTTGGGCATTTTTTTCCTGTATGGATATTACTTTAAGAAAAAGTTTATAAAAATATGTGTACACAAACCATCTCCTATCCTGGTTCTTCCTGATATCCATTGGCCCATCCCTAGTCCTTATCCACAGGCAACCAGAGGGAGTCCTTTAAAACTTAAATGAGATCATGTT
This sequence comes from Myotis lucifugus, assembly GCF_000147115.1. Classification (NCBI taxonomy): domain Eukaryota; kingdom Metazoa; phylum Chordata; class Mammalia; order Chiroptera; family Vespertilionidae; genus Myotis; species Myotis lucifugus. Next base: position 1,445,527 of record NW_005871138.1, read on the forward strand.
ACTCTGGTCGGACCCTGCCTGGCTCCCATCTCAGGCCACAGGAGAAGCCCATGTCACCACTGCCCACAGGGTCCTGCAGGGTCTGGCCCGTGTGGCCACTCTGACCCCGTTCCCCACACTCCCCTCACCCACCCAGCTCTAGCCATACCGGCCTCCTCGCTGGTTCTTGCAAGATGGCAGGCCATGGCGCCTGTGTCCTCTGGAATGTGCCCCCCCAGATACCCTCCCAGTTTCCTCCCTCACCTTCCCTAGGCCTTCGGTCCAGTGCCACCTCTTCAGTGAGGCCTTCCCTGGCCCTCTTCCCCGCCCCAGTTAATCACAGCCTCACCCTCCCTATCCATCCTTTTGTTTTATTATTATTTTTTACAACCTTTCTTATTTTTAAAACCTTAAATGTTTTATTTTAATTAAAAACACAAACATCACATTCATTAAACATTCTTTTCATATAGTGCCAAGGCCTCTTCTTGGAGGTTAAGGATCCTCTTCACACAAAAGCAACTCACCTTTATCCCGTCTTTCTGAAACATTCAACTTAATTTTCAGAGAGAGAATTCTCTCTCCACAGGCCTGTGTCCTCAGCTTATGTAATATTTAGTTTACCCACTTACAGTGGCAGGTGCACATCAGGCAAATTGGCTTGGGAACAAACACAGCTGACTCGGTGAGCATCGCCCACCTGGCCTTCAAGCTCGGAGGGCTCAGTCTCTGCTTTATTTTAACCTCAACGTTGAGCACTTCTGACACAATGAGAGTGTGACTTCTTAGCCTCCGTCTGTGCCCCTCCTGGTATTGGAAGATTGAGTTCTCAGAGACATTGCTTTGTTCACTCCTGCAGCCCCAGCACCTAGACAATTGTGCCTGGCACCCAGGAGGTGTTCTCTTAGTGCTTGTTGAATGTGTGGGTGGATGACTGCCCTAGGTTTGTATTCTCCCACAGGAAGTGCTGGTCAGATGTTTTCTGAGTGACTAGATGGGCGAGCCGTAGAATTCACCTGAGTGAATGAATGAATGGTGGGTAGGTGGATGCAGATGATGGATGGATGGACTGCCTACTCTCTTCCACTCCGGTCTTATTTCAGGAAGTTCCTGTTTGTTAGACACTTTGAGAGCCTCGACCCATTTTCTAGCCAAGAAGAATGGGTTTCTATTGCTTCTTGTTAGTTTCTCGTCGAAGTCGACTTTTAGCTGAAAAGTAGCTCTGTGAGGCCAGGAAGGCTAGCAGCCCATTTCCCAGATGAGGAAACTGGGTAGGAGTGGGGAAGTCACATAACCACCAGCCGAAAGCCCAGGCTCCTGGCCGGGGGCAGCACTCCTCCCGTTCCTGTGCCTCTCCCTGTGCCTGCTCCTCTCCCTCCGCTCTGTTGAAGACACTGGCGCTCCCCTGAGGTGGGGCATGGGGGATGTTGACTTCCCACTGTCTTTCAGGGTCACCGGGAGCAAGAAATCCACCAAGAGGACCAAATCCATCAACGGCTCCCTCTACATCTTCAGGGGCCGAATCAACACTGAAGTCATGGAGGTGGAGAACGTGGAAGACGGGACAGGTAGGCCCCAACCCCAAGCCCTGCCTGAGCCCAGTCCCTCCTGCTCCATGACCCACTCTCTGTCTCAGTTAGTTTTTAAGCATTTATTTGAACCGGAACCTACCTACACAAAATGCCTAAAACTCATGCACATGAAATGAATGCCTGGGTCATCACCATTCAAGTTAACAAGTAAACACTGCCTGCCCCCTGGAAGCCCCCTCCCCCTCACAACCTCCTTCCCCCCAGAAGTAACCACTTCCAAATTCTGTGATGGTCATTTTCTTGCTTTTTAAAAATATTTTTACCTCCTAAGTATTACTAAATATTTTAATCACAATTTCTCTGTTTAAAATCTTACTTAAATGGTTATATTATAGCCCAGGCTGGTGTGTACAGTGGTTAGAGCACCAGCCCACATACCTAAGGGTTTTGGGCTCCATTCCTGGTCAAGGACATGTACCTGGGTTGCAGGTTTAATCCCCAGCCCTGGTCAGGGCACCTGTGGGAGGCAACCAATCGATGTGTCTCTTTCACATCCATGTTTCTCTCTCTCTCTCTCTTTCTCTCTCCCCCCCTCCTAACCCCTCCCTCCCTTCCACTCTCTCTAAAAATCAATGGAAAAAATAACCTTGGGTGAGGATTAACAACAAAATAGTATATTATATATATATTTAATGATGTTATATATTTCTATATGTGTGTGTGTGTGTGTATACATATATATATATATATATATATATATATATATATATATATAGTGTTATATAACATATATATTTAATGGTGTTATATATTTATATATATATTTATATTTAATTTTTAATCTCAGTTTTGATCTATTGGATTTTTAAAATTGAATTTATTGGAGTAACACTGGTTAACAAAATTGTACATGTTTCAGGTGCACAATTCCACAACACATCACCTGTACACTGTATTGTCATTAACACCATACAATCTTTTGCATCTTGCTTTTTTCTCTCAGCCCCGTGTTGGTGAGATCCATCCGTGTTTCTGCATGCAGCTCTCTCTAGCTTGTTGGTTTCCATCGCTGTGTGATATTCCATTGCATGAATAGTCCAGTTTACCCATCCCTTTGATGATGGACATTTAGGTTGTTTCCGCTGTTGACGATTATGGACGGTGATGCTGTGAGCGTTCTCGTGTAAACCTCTTGGTGTATGTGCCCTAAAGCTTGTCTAGAGCAGGGGTTCTTAACGGGCTTTGAGCCACAGACCCCTTTGGCAGTCTCCTGAACCCTGTGGCCCCCTCCGCTGATTCAGGGCACAGGCAGTCCCTGAAGCAACTTCCCTGGATAACACCAGCCTGTTTTCACAGGGGTTTGCCAATCCCCACCCAGCAAGCAGCACCTGAGGGCCCATGACTCGGTGTTATCTGGCTTGTACCAGGGATCCGAGTAGCCCAAGGCCAGAATGAAATGGGCAGGGAGACAGGGATTCATTCCTGGGCTCTGGGTTGGCATCTCCCTTTGAGTCACCTGCATTTGTGCCTGGACTGCAAGATCTTGAAGCCCCTGTCATTGAGGGTCTGCAGATCTTCCCTGCCTGCCAGAGAATAGCCAGGAGAAGGAGTGAGAATTGGAAGGGTGGAAAGTTCAGTTCTCAAATCCTGATCCTGCCCGTGCCCCTGGAGCCGCAGGGCCTGTCCTGTCAGCTCACTCACAAGCGTGTGGTCGGGAATGTTCAGAGTTGTGTGGCCGAGTCTGCTCACCCACCTTTGCCTCCTGCCTTCGCCAGCGGATTATCACAGCCATGGCTACACTGTCACCAACGGCTGGAAGATCCACAACACGGCCAAGAACAAGTGGTTTGTCTGCATGGCCAAGACGGCGGAGGAGAAGCAGAAGTGGCTGGATGCCATCATCCGAGAGCGGGAGCAACGTGAGAGTGAGTTCTCTGGAGAGTGGAGGCTCTGGGGGGCTTCCCCGAGGAGAGTCACTTCTGCAGAGTGAGGGCTGTGCCTAGGGAAGGGGCATGGAGGTCAGAGCTACTAGAAGCAGGACTCGGAAGGGGCGGGGAGCTCGGGGACTGTGTTGCACCTTGGTGGTAACTCAGATCACCTGAGGTCATCTGGTTTAGCCCACTAGGTAGATGGTGAAACTGAGGCCCAATGGAGGGGACTTGCCCAAGGTCATGTCGAGACGATTGATCATCCTTGGATTCGTGACATCTTTCACCCTTGGGGTTTGGTGGCAAAGATGCTGTCTGCATGCCTTTCCTCCTCCACGGTTCTCTAACCTTCTCCTGGGGTTGTGTTAGAGAGTCACCGAGTCTGCGTTGGGGAGGAGGGTCCTTGAGAGTTGCCTATTGCTGTGGTCATGCATCTCTGGGCCCACGCACCTCTGAGGCAGCTCCCACAGGAAGTGCGGGGCTGGGTGTGGTAGTTGGGTGAGGTTGGGGTGGGTAGTGGACTGTTGTGCAGTCACTACCAGGCTTGGAAAAGCGAGACTTGGTGTGTTTGGGGCAAGTTACTTCAGCTGCTGGACCTCAGTGATGTCGCCTGAGACGTGGGGATAACAGTTCCTGCTTGGCAGTTTGACATGTGATCCTAAAATCTATCCTGACCTCCCACATTGTGCTGTAGACATCTCACACACGCCATGTCTAATCAGAGCCCTTCATCTCCATCCGATCTTCTGCTCAAACCTGCTCATCCCATCAACTTCCCTATCTCAGTAAGTGGCCCCTCCATTCTCTCACGAGCTCAATTCTTGGTGTCATCTTTGATTTCATCCTGCTCCCCAAATTCAGTAGATCAGATCCTTTTAATTCTGCCTTTCACATATATGCCAGATCCATCCACGTCTCTCCTGTCCCTACAAAGCACAAGTCACTGTCACCTCTCAAGCATATAGGTCCAACATGACTAGATCCATTGATTATATTTTTTTTCCTAAAGAAGCTAGACATCTGAATTTTAAGGTGGTATTTCTTGATTTTAAATATTGCATCAAAATTTATTAAAATGGCATTAGGCTAAACAAGCTACTGAAGTTGGCCCCCGGTTGTGATGCCTAAAACTGATCAGGGCCGGGTGTGTGGTCAGGACTGGGCCAGAGTTCAGGGGTGTGGCCTGGCCTGGGTGTGGCGAATCAGGATCTTTGTGGTCAGAATCGAAGGTTGTGGTTAGTGCAGAGCATATGTGATCACGAGTGGGGTGTGGCTTGAGAGCGCCTTGGTTGTTAGAAACGGGGTATTGTCAGAACCCTGACCTTTCAGGGGTGGGGTTCATTGCTGTGGTCAGCAGTATGGATCTGGAGCAAAACTTTCTGGCTCTAAATTCTGCTTCTACCACTTCTAGTTGGGAAATCTCGTACAGAGAACTTAATTTCACTGCGCCTCAGTTTCTTCATCTGTGAAATGGGGATAATGGTACTTGCTTGTAGGTTTCCTGAGGACCAAGTGGCATATGGTAGATGTTTATAGTGTTTCCTGTGATTGTTTGTCATTCCTATCATTGTCAGGAGCAGACAGGGTCCAAGTAGAAAATGCGGGGGTTTGGGGGGGGCGGAGGGGTCGTCGGGCAGTGATCTGGGTCACGGTTCTGTGTGTGTTGTATTTTCTAGAGAAATGGCCAAATAGCCATACCTGGCTGGAAGGAGATCTCTCTCAGTAGACTTTCCAATAACCTATAAATTTGAAAACCTATCCTCAGGTTGAAGGCTTGAATAAGCTTAACTGCTACTTGCTCTGGGATTTTTTGTCTGGGCCTCAGTTTTACCATCTGCAAAATGGGGGGTTTTAACTATCCTTTCTTACCGAGTTCTTTAGAGGAGCCGAGGACAGAGACC
>NW_005871138.1:1452435-1459548 GCF_000147115.1 Myotis lucifugus
TTTATAACATCATTTGCAGGCCATACAAAATTATCAATTTAAAAATTAGCCTGCTATATGTGGTCAAACATAGATTTTACTCACCCCTAATGCCTTGGCAGGGTCAGACCAAATAATTTCTCAGGCCTTATATGGCCTGCAGGCTGGACGTCCCCTACCCCTGGTGTAAATGCACCACAGCTTTTTTATCCACTCATCTGCTGGTGGGCACTCGGCTATTTCCAGATCTTGGCTCTTGTGAATAACGCTGCTTTGAACATAGGGGTGCAGATGGTCTTTCTGATTGGTGCTTCGGGATTCTTAGGATATATTCTGAGACGTCTGACTTTGGATTGGATCTTAAACCCAGGTTTTATTCACCTGGGGTGGGGGCATTCACCTGGGGATTGGGAGAGGCAGAAGAAATGGTCAGGCTCTTTTCAGACCTACTGTGTGCGAAACACAGTGGTCAGCACTCTGGAGAGGGCAGAAGAATGCCGAGGGCAACCTCATGAGCCTGTGGCCCAAATGGGGGGAGAAGTTTGCCTGTGAGCAGGGACTTGACTTAGAATTTATTCACTTATATCTCACCTGCATCCCAAAAGCTTTTGAAGAGTAAAAGCCACCGTGTTATTATTTTAATGCCACAGACCAGGAGAGAGGTGACTTGGATGAGGCAGTCACAGCAGAGAGGGGGGAAAATGGTTGCATTCTGGTCATGTTGAAGGTGACCACATTTGCTGATGCGGTGAGAGCAAAGATAGTTAAGGACTGATAGGAGAGTCGGAGTTGCTGCTTGCTGAGAGGGGAAGGAGATGGAGGGAGGCGCAGGTTTCAGGGGGTGGGAGTAGAGCTCAGAGGCTATTTGGACGGTTGCACTGAGACTAGTAGACACCTGGATGGAGATGTTGACTTGTTAGTTGACTCGGGAAGAAAAGTCTGGGTTGGAGACCTGCGTGCAGGAGATGTGGGCATTTAGATGGAGCCAGAGACGGAATGAAATCTGAAGAAGAGGTGGAGAGGCAGGGACTGGGTTTGGGGGGCTGATGGCCTTTGGGGGAAGGACCAGCAGAGGAGTCAGGGAGGGGCAGGGAGAGAAGAGGGGGGCACTCAAGGCGAGTGTGGTGCTCGGAAGCCGGGTGAATAAAGACGCAGCGACAGTGGGAGACAGAAGCTTAGGTTTGGACGTGGTAGGTTGAAATGCCTGGTACACATTCAGTATTGATGTTGGATGGGCTGTCAGAGACCGAGTGTGGAGCTGGGTATGGTCATGGGCCAAGCATTGTGGCTGGCAGGGCAGCAGGCAGGAGATTTGGGGGGTGGCTGGGCCCCTGAGGGGTGACCAGGATGCCCTGGATTTGGGCTGCCCTTTTGCCCCCAAGGGTCAGCCACCCCAGCTAAGCTCCCTGGGTGGAGAGGAGATGGGGTGCCAGACCTGCAGGCTGTGGGAAGTGGGGAAGGGACAGCCTGGCTGGTCTCCATCAGCTAATCCCTAATCCCTGGGCAGAAAGGATGTTTTTCTCTCCGGAGGGGCCTTCCTCCTCCCTCGTCCCCCAGGGTCAGAGGACTCCCCACCTCCTGCCAGACCCCTCCGAGAGCATAGTCCACCGGATGGGATAACCTGTCTGTGATTAGAGCTTCAGCGCAGTGTTCTGTCTCCTCAGGAAGGATTAAGGAGATTTCTTTTACTGCCCATGGGAAACGGGGCCAGAATTGAAGCTCGTTGTGTAATCACTGGGGCCTAAGGACCTGTTGTCCTGCAGGCGTCTGCTCTGTAAAACCCCTCTCCCCGACGGCTTTGCTCTGCACCCAGCCCGGAGCTGTGATCTCCTCCTTCCCTGCTGGGGCTCAGCTCCCCAGCCTTCTCCCCCAGGAGTACACTGGCCCCTCGGGTGGAAGGAACCAGCAGCCACAGGGGCATCGTAATTGAGCCTTTCTCTGCTCCAGGAGCTGGGATGTGGCCATGCCTTTAACCCTCATACAACACGGTGAGGCAGGTCACTGCCATTATCCCCATTTTAAGGGTGAGGAAACTGAGGCACAGAGAGGGAAAAGGTCCTGCCCAAGGTCACAGGTGGGGAGCTGGGATGTGAATCCAGGACTTTCTCCCACAGCGTTCTGCTGCATTGATCCATTTTTATCTCTATTCAGCACATTTCATTTTACTTGATAGTTATTTTCTCTCCATTTGTCTCTACCACTAGACAGGGAACTCCATGAATACAGAAAGTGTCTGATTTATCTTTATAACCTTCAAGGGTTGGGCTTTGAGTCAGAGTTGGACTCAAGTCCTGGAGCTCCCACTCCAGGACTTTGGGCAAGTTTCTTAACTTCTCTGAGTCCAGTAAATGATTGATTAATGAGCGAGAATAAATTATGCCTGATAAGATTGTTGGAGAATACAGTGAGAAGATGTGAGTGACATGCTGAGCACAGTGCTGGCAAGAGTGATAGAAATGTGTATTGGGCTTAAGGAGTGGCCTGTTTTTTATTTTATTTTTTTTCTTTATTGATTAAGGTATTACATATGTGTCCTTACCCCCCCATTGTCCCCCACCCCCCACTCAAGCCCTCATCCCCCTGGTGTCTGTGTCCATTGGCTAGGCTTATATGCATGCATACAAGTCCTTTGGCTGATCTCTCCCCCTTACCCCCACCTTCCCCTACCTTCCCTCAGGTTTGATGGTCTGGATCGATGCAGGAATGGCCTGTTTTTGCCAAACTCAGAGACAAAACTCACAGATAGCACATGACAAAAACCAAGGAATAAAATCTGTATGTTACTCTGGAAGCGTCATGGGAGGATCGTGGCATTTGTCCTCTGGGGTCCCCAGATTAGTTGGGGAGACAGAATCTATTGTACATTCATTCATGCGATTCATTCAGTGTTTACTGACTATGTGCCAGCTGTGGACAGGACAGATGAGATCTCTGACCTCATGGCGATAACCAGCCAATCAGAGAATCAGCAAGTAGACAATAGACAAATACAAATAAAAACAAAGAAGGGAATTTCAGAGTTGAAGATGCTGTAAGGAGGTGAGTAGGTTGGTATAAGGAGGCAAGGGAATGGGGTGCTATTTCAACAGCTTGGTCAGGAATAGCCTCTCGGGGGAGGTGACCTTTTAACCACGGTCTACAGAACAAGCAAGAGCCAGCCGTGAAAATATCGGGCGGGAACAGCAGGTACAGAAGCTCCGAGGTGGAATGAGCCTCGAGTAAGCAATTGAGGAACAGCAAGGAGGTCAGTGTGGCTGAAGGGAGTGAGTGGGAGAGGGGGGGAGACAATGGCCCAGGGGTTGACAGGCCAGATCAGGCAGAATAAAGGGGTAAGAGGTTCAGCCTTATCTCAGTGCTCTGAAAAGCCATGGAAAGAGTCTAAGTGGAAGAGGAAGATGAGGGCGAACCTTCATGCAGGCCCTGAATGAGGACACTTGACGAGCTGTGTGAGCCCAGGGAAACAAGGTGTGATGTTCTGTCTGGCAGGGGCAGTCAGGGAAGGCTTCCTGGGAGGAGAAGGCCTTTGGTTTTACCCTTGACAGAGGTCAGATGTCAGATGTCATTCGGTTATTCGTGTCTGCCGGAAGGGAAGCTCTCAGGTGGAAGAGGCGTTGCTGTCTCATCCACCTGTGTGCGCAGGTGTGGGGTAGGTATGAGCATGTAGTAGCTGGTCAATAATGATTTGTCGAGCATTGTTGCAGGCATCTTCAGGAAGCATCTTAGGCAGTGGGGTTTACTAGAAATCCCCCAGTTCCTACCCTCATGGAGCTCAAGGCCATGAGGTTAGGCAAGAAGAGATAGGCAAGAGATTATTGAATAGGTGGTGAGTGACATTGGACCTCAGCTAGGGCACTTTCCTAGAAGAGATATATCTGTGCATCCCCTGTGGCCAGCATTGGGCTTGGCTCCTAGTAGGTGGACTACATGTTCACTGGGTGAATGATTCTGGGGACCAGGAAGGAAGAAGGGATGAAAGCTGGCCACGCATTAACTTTCAGCTAGCCCTCCATTCCCTGAATTTCAAACTTGCCACCAACTAGACCAACCTTCTCTCCGTGTTCCCAGATCACTGCACCGAGTTAGGTCCTTCTGGAAGACTGGATCTTGCTGCTCTTTGCAGCTCCCAGCAGCCGGCATATTGCTGTTTTCCTAACCTGAACTCACTCAGGGCCTTTGTGTATGCTGATCCCTCATCCTAGAACACCCTTCCCTGCACCCAGTGGTGGTAAATGGTGCCCTACTGACCCAGCACAGTTCGCAGCTGTGTTTTCTGTAGGCCGCATGGTGCTTTCAGGAAAACTTGGACTTGATATCTACATTTACCAGTTGGGAGATTTCACAGGAAATGCAGGATTTCCGGCTTTTCTTGAAAAGCCATCGGATGTCTTAGTCTTCCCAGGCAGCCACAGTCAGCCACTCTGAGGAGTGGCTCCCGTCTTCAGCAATGAATTTTATCTGGTTTTGCACACTGGATCCCAGCTTAAGGTTTTGTATGATTAGAAGTTTACCTGTTAAATCCAGAAAGCCCCTGAGTGAACCACTTGCCAGATGGACCCTGTTAAAGCCAGAGAGGGACAGTGGCTTGCTCAAATTTGCCCAGTTGTCCTCTAAAACGGAGCAAGACTCGGCTTAGAGCAGAAACATGGCCACAGTTGCTGTCCTCTGGTGTGTCTTCTCCTGTCCTAGCATCTGCTGTGGGTACTTCCTGTTCCACCCCCAATGCTGGCCACAGGGCTGGGGTCAGTGCCAGAGGCGGCCCCCTATGGGACAGCGAGTGGGCAGCCGGACGCTGAGCCCCCAGCTTCCGAGAGTGGGCACACAACATCTGTTCACTTCTCTTAGCTGTGGGCAACTTTCTCCCTGTCTCTGAGTTTTGGGACTTAGAGAATGGAACTGGGAATGGGCAGGACCCTGAGCAGTCTCGTTCCCACCTGGGGGCCTGTTCTACCAGATAGATCCATTTCTTCTGTGCTCCCCCACCCTGGGCCTGCACCCGGGGCTCTCTGAATGCCGCAGCACACACCACTACCTACACACAACGCAGGTCTTTGCTCAGCAAACCCTGGAAAGCTAAAAATAGCCCTGCCCCCCTCTGGCCCTGTAATTGGAGGCGGGACAGCTGGTTTCGATAAGCAGGAGAGCTCTGTGCTCTGGCCAGCTGCCACCTGCTTTCATTGAACACAGATTGCTAGGCGGAAACAGCTCGTTCCCGGCTCTCCCCTTTCCTGCTGACTTCAAGGGGGTTGAGCTCTGAGTGCACTGCCAAGAGCCGGGAGCTGGGGTCTGACTGAGCCTCTACTGCACGGGGTAGTCACATTGGATTTGCCTGCTTTCCTGTGGCCGATGAGCACTGCTTTCTCCCTGAGTCCTCCTCCTGCTCCCAGAACACTCCTCCTTGCTCGATGGTTCATTCCTTCCTCTGGTCAATAAACGATTATTGAGCCCTCATGTGCTTTTTTGACCCTCTTCTGGGTTCCGGGGGTGGAGCCATGCATAAGAGGGCATGGAGATTACATTCCGGTTGGGGGAGATGGCTGATAAACACATACATAAATCTGCAAATAGTGCAACTTCAGACAGTTACAAGTATTAAAAAGGAAGCAAAACCAAGAGATGGGATGGACTGTGTGGGGTTAATGGACTGCTCTTGATGAGGTGATCAGGGAAGGCTTCTCTGAGGAGCTGATATTTGAGCTGAGACCTGAATGATGAAAAGGAGGGGCTACCTGACGAGCTGGGAAAAGTGTTTCCCGGAAGAGGGAACAGCAAATGCAAAGTCCCTGAGGCAGGCAGGAATCTGACATTTTTTAAAAAAGGTGGGCATGGCTAGAGCATAATAAGTGAAAGACGGAGGGAATGGGCCCGTGAGGATGGGGCGTTTCTGCAGGGCCTAGATTTCACATGGGCAGACTTTTCTTTCTTCTGAGAGTAATGGGGAAGCCCATTGGAGGATTTTAAGTAGGAGGCTGACATGATTTAATCACTATTAACTCTCCTGACTCTCCAGTTACCTTTCTGGACCCATATTTCTTCCTGCTTGTTTGGTTTTTCATTCCTCCTGTTCATCCACCCATCCATCTAGCCATCTATCATCCATTCCCCACCCATCTACCCAATTATCTCTCTACTCATCACCTACCCATCTACTCATGTTCCCCTCCACCCACCTGCTCACCAGGCTTTTCAGCCGTCTGTTACTCATTTGTCTGTGAAGTCATCCATTTATCCATTCACTTTCCCTTCATTTACCTGTCCACTCATGTGTCCATCTATCCATCCTCCCATCCTTTCACTCTCCCATTTATCCATCCACTCAGCCAGCCATCCAGCCAGCCTGAGGCAGGGCCCGGGGTCTGCTTATACCCACCTCTCTGCCACTGGTCATGGGGAGAATCACCAGGCCTCAGCACAACCCCCAGGGCCGTGGCCCCCTAAGCTTTGCTTCCCTGGGGGAAGTTTAGCTGTCCTTCCCAAGAGTGGGTAAGGCCAAGCCTGCTTAGTGCTGGTCCCCGAGGGCCAGGACTGGGGACTTCCTCTCAACCACATCTTATGTTCCCGGCAGTGAGTTTGTGGCCTGGCTCCTGGAAATTGGTGAAATCAGCAAAACGGAAGAAGGAGTTAACCTTGGCCAAGCCTTGTTGGAGAATGGCATTATCCACCATGGTGAGTGGGGGCCGGGCCTGGTGGGCCAAGGGGTAGGAACAGGTCAGACCCCTACAGTGCTGTTTCCACGGACTCAGAGGCCATTTCTATACGTCTCGGCAGCCACCCTGTTCCCTGGCACCGTGGGGTCCCAGGAATGCCCTTCTAAAACTGCTCGCTCCCCTAGGGTAGCAGCAATGTGGGGACACCTCGAAAAGATGGGGGCAGAGGAGTGGGATGTTCTATCTGCTTAAGTTTATTGAGAGCCTATTTGGAGCCAGGCACTGTCCACATAGCGGTGAACGGGACAGATGAAAGCTCTTGTCCTCTTGGGGCCAAGCTTCTAGTTGTGGGGAGAAGACGGTAGACAAGATAAATAAAAATAAGTGTATACAGGTGGTGGTAAGTGCTAGGGAGGGAGAGAAAGCAGGGAGTGGGCTTCATTTTGAATAGGCGAGTTGGGAAGGCCTCACTGAGAAGGTGAGGATGGAG
>NW_005871138.1:1460167-1461251 GCF_000147115.1 Myotis lucifugus
GAGATGCTGGGCCCGTGCGTCCCAACACAGTCTGGGATCGGGGATCTGCGCCTCTCATGACCCAAAGTGCAGGTCCCAGCAAGGCCCCGCACGTAGCATGGGCAGGAGGCTCGGTGAGATCTTGCTTGGCACGGGGAGCCTGGCCAAGTGGAGGGTGATGGTGGTGGGCTTGAGGCCGAGGGGGCCTGCTCCGTTTCACTGCCCCCTGGGTCCCTCTAGTCTCTGACAAGCACCAGTTCAAGAACGAGCAGGTGATGTACCGCTTCCGCTATGATGATGGCACGTACAAGGCCCGGAGTGAGCTGGAGGACATCATGTCCAAGGTAGGGACCCTGTCACCCTGACCCATCATCCCGAACCCCTCAGTCACCGCAGAGCAGGCCTGTGTCCCACTGGCCTCTCCTCCCCTTCCTCTCCCCGCCCCCACACCTGTTCTTTGTGGGGAGCCACTTCTCCCAGCAGCCTGGATTTGGAGCCCCTGATCCCAGACTCCCCCTTTTTTTCTTTCAGGGTGTGAGGCTTTACTGCCGTCTTCACAGCCTCTATACCCCTGTTATCAAGTAAGTTACTCTCTCCAAACTTCAGTTTCACCTTCACTGATAACTTCACTGAGCCCCAGTCTTCTCCATCAGTTGGGGCTAATAGTGACACCTCCCCGTAGGTTTGTTACTAGGGTTAAGTGAGTGTTTTGGGAAACAGTGCAGCGTGGTGGTGAGTTTACCTTTAAAGACAGGAATGTTCACAACAAAACAGAAATGGAAAGAATGAATGAGAGTTTTCCCCATCACTCAGAGGACACCCGCTTTCTATAGTCACGGTGCTGTTGGCCTTGGGGCTGGGTAATTCTTTATGTGAGAGCCGTGCCGGGCATCCCTGGTTCCTACCTGCTAGATGCCAGTAACCCCTCCGCCTCTCGCCCGGTCACAATGGCCAAAAGTGTCTCCAGACACAGCCAGGTGTTTCTTGGGGGGCGAAGTCGCCCCTGGAGAGAGGAGGCTCAGAGCCATCTGCTCCTGCCCCCTCACGCGGTCGGTGAGAAGGGGGTCATTGCACTGAGAGCGAGGTGTGGGATCCGGGCCCAGTG
>NW_005871138.1:1461554-1465045 GCF_000147115.1 Myotis lucifugus
CTGGGTCCAGAGCACTAGGGCAGGAAAACCGGCGTCTGTTCCCGCCTCTGTCCCCCCCCATGTGCTCAGGGATGTGCTCCCTCCTCTCCCACAGAGACCGGGGATTACCACCCGAAGACGTACAAGTCCGTGCTGCCCGGGAGCAAGCTGGTGGACTGGCTGCTGGCTCAGGTGAGGACCGTGACCACCGTCGCGCTCTGCCCGGGACTGAGAGGCTAACGGGATGTAGTCCTTCGAGGACTTTATATTTTTAAATTTTTTTTCACTTGTGGTAGAATACACGTAACACTTGCCATCCTACCCGTTCAGGGGTTTTAGGTGCATTCACACTGCCTTGCCGCCCTCCCCGGCAGCCCTCTCCAGAGCTCTTTCATCTTGCAGAACTGAAAGTCTGAACCCATTGAACACTCACCCCCATCCCTCCCGCCCCAGCCCCTGGCAACACCCTGCTACTTTCTCTCTATGAGTCTGACTGCTCTAGGCACCCTACCTACTAGTATGTGGAGTCATACAGCAGTTGTCTTTCTGTGTCTGGCTTATTTCACTCAGCATAAAGTCTCAAGGTTCATCCATTCTGCTGCTGCATGCGCCAGCATTTGCTTTCTCTTTAAGACTGAATAACATTCCATTGTACAGATAGACCACATTTTATTTATCAATTCTTCAGTCAGTGGACACTTGGGTTGCTGCCACCTTAAGGCTTTCAGGTTTAAAACTGGGACCGTCCTGGGCAAATTGGGACGGGTCGGTCTCATCCTGGCACCGTTCTGGAGCCTCCCATGTGGAACTTGCCAAGTTACTGCCTTCACATACGTTCCCAGGGGGCAGGGGCTGGGCGAGGCTTGGCAAGTCTGTGCGTCAATTTTGCGGCAACTTCCCAAAGGTGTTTGTTCCACGGACACTCCTGTCTGCCCGTCTCTTGTCCTTTATGGCTCCCGTTCACAGGGCACTTCCTCTGCGCCAGGCACTGCCTGGGCTCTGAGCATGCTCTCACTGAGTCCTCCAACCCATTTACAGCTGGGAGAGCGGCGGCCCAGAGAGGCCATGTGCCTGGTCTGGGGCACACAGCCTCGGAGCAGCAAAGCTACGGGGACTCGGACAGGCCTGTCTCACCCACTTGTGCCTCCGTTCTGCAAACTTTTCAGGGAGCCTGCAAGAACGTTCATTCGTAATCTGTAAAAAAGAACGCATTGGCTCCAAAGATGAGGAGACGACGGCAAAATCAAAGTGGATAAATGTTTAAACATTTCCAGCTTTATGTCAACCTTCATTTAGCATTCATGAAAACCCCATTCCGTTCAGAAACACTGTGCTGGCTGGATTTTCTCATGTCACACAAATTCCTGATGGCTGCCTAAAAATCACAGCAAATCTGTAAAGTAATGGTTTTCTTGGCGTCAAATACCTTCAGAAGCAAGTTTAGAAGATTCCTTTAAAATATGGTACAAGCCACAAAAACATATTTAATGTAGGATGTGGGTGCATTTTAATCTGTTTGCGCTGATGTAGGACCCAAGGTCTGGAATGTCTGGATTTAAAGCCAGATTTGCACATTTGGGAACCAGAGAACATCTAACCATTGTGCTACACCATCCTTAGGATCCCATGAAGCCAGCCCAGAGCATGTTTTACTTACAGCCAGCCTGACCTGGGTTCAAGTCCCACCTCTGCCCCTTCCTAGCTGAATGATCTTGGACAAGCTACTTAACTTCTCTGTGCCTCAGTTTCCACACCTGTAAAATGGAGCTAAAAAAAACCGTACCTTCTCGTTAGGTTATTTTGAGGATTCTATGAGTGGATCATTTAAAGTGCTTCAAAGGGCCCCTGGCTCTGGAGTTCACTGTCTTCACCTCTCTGCTCGGTTGTTTTTGGGCTGTGCTACCTGTGCTCCAGGGCACCCCAGACTGTGGTCATCAACTGGAGGGCCGGGGTCAGTGGGCCGGGGCGGGACAGAGCTGGGACAGGCCGGGAGCCAGGGGTGGGAGGGCACAAATCTGCCAGCTCCTGTGCTGGCTCAGCAGAAATGTGCCTGAGTGCCCTCCTCACTGACCCCCACCGTCAGGCAGATGGCGTGTGCTGACCATGGCAGGATTTTCAGTACAGGGGGCCCGAGGCCAGGGTGGGAGCAGACAAAGGGCCAGGCTGGCGGCTCGAGGCAGCGGCTGAGGAAACCGGGTAACCAGTGGCAGGACAGGAGCCTTGGCTGCAGCCCTGGGTAACTAACCTTTTGGAGCCTCAGTTTCCCTACCTGTAGCATAGTGTTTGAGGGAGGGTCCGGCTCTGAAAGGATCCCATTTTCACAGTGTAACCTCAATTCTTCATTTATCAAACGGGGTTAATAAGAGTGATTGCTTCTGGGTTACCATCAAGACCAAGTGAGCCTGACCGGCATGGCCCAGTGGTTGAGCATCGCTCTATGAACCAGGAGGTCACAGTTCGATTCCCGGTCAGGGCGCATGCCTGGGTTGTGGGCTGGATCCCCAGTAGGGGATGTGCATTCTCATCATGGATGTTTCTATCCCTCTCTCTGTGCCTCTCTCTGAAATCATAAAGACATATTAAGAGTGAGATGGTGCAGTGCCTGGCCTGTGGTAGGTGGTGAGAGGCACCCTGAGGCATTGTGATGGGTTTCAGAATTCATGGGCAAAGGGGCCCCCTGAGGCGCTCTGTAAGTTCCCCCACGGTGTTCCCTCTCCAACCCTGCTTTGCCTCTGCTCCCTCCATTCTGAGCTATTTCTCCCTGCGGAGAAGTAACTGGGCACGAATCGCTAACATTTATCAAGTGCTCGCTACACGCCAGGCATTAGGCCAAGAGTCTCACGTGCAGCATGTCCTTTAGTCCTCACAGGCTCTGAGTGGACACGATGATTGCTCCCATTTTAGAGACACGGAAACCAAGGCAGATAGAGGTGACTTCAGGGTCCGTGTCCAAGCTGGGTTTCCCATTCTTTCATCCAGTTCATTCCTCAGACATTTTTCGTGGCCCACCAATTGCTCGATACTGTGCTCCAGGGCGGGGCTGTGGGGTGAACGTGGCAGGCGCTATTGCTGCCCACGGGAGCTGACATTCTAGTGGGAGACAGACCTTAAACCAAATTTGTTTATTAGGAGATTGTGCAGCGCCTGGCATGTGGTAGGCAGTGAGAGGAACCCAGGGGCAGGGAGCATGGCGCTGATCCCAACCCCCCCCCCCCCCCCCCCCCCGAGAGCGGCGCCCTGTAGGGATGAGTGACTTTCAGGCTGTGACAAGCGCAGCACAAATGTGACTAAGGGGATGAGAGCAGCGGCACTGAATGAGAATTTGTCAGGGGGATTGGTTGACGGGGTCCGGGGACTACCTTCCGGGGAGTGAAGGGAAGGGCTACCTCGAGGAGGGGACATAGGGACTGAGACCTGAAAACCAGGGCAGGGCAATTCAGGGGGAGGAGGAGCTAGTGCCACGCCTCGAGGGGGGTCCCTGAAGTGTCGTGGGAGAGCACCAGGAGGCCAGA
>NW_005871138.1:1465457-1480096 GCF_000147115.1 Myotis lucifugus
TGGGGTGGGGGCTTAGTTTTCAGGTGATGGATGCATATGGGATCAATGGATTTCCCTGTTAACCCGAGAATCCCACAGCCGTTCCAACTTAGGAGCCTCCCTGTGGGTCACTCCAGGAGCCTTCGGGGAGCAGGGGAGCAGGCATGGGCTGGGAGCCCAGACTGCGTGCCTCAGAAAGCCAGGTGGGCTCCAGACGGCTGCCCAGGCCCCCAGGCTGCAGAGCTGGGCCCCGGCTGTGTCTCCCCGGCTGGCCCCTCGCAGTTGGGGGGTGGCTGCTCCGGATTCCGCCTCTCTCATGGATGGCGGCCTCCCTCCCGTAGCGGGACTCTGAGCTTGCCAGCCCTGCAGCCACGGGCCCGGGGTCCCACAGGAGAGATCCATCTTCTGTAGGCAGCCGGGTCAGCCAAGGCGGCAACATACCGAGGCCAGCGGTCCCCCAGGCCCTCTGCTCTGTGTCTGCGCCCCAGTCCTGGCAGACGGAGCTCTGCAGCTCTGGCCCTCACTTCTCCTGTCGCCGGGAACTTCCCTCCCTGGCCCCTCCGATGCTCAGGGAGGCTGGGACAGTCCAGGCCTCTGGCGCGTCTGCGTCTGGCGAGTGCCTCTCGGAACTTCTCGCTTTGGGAGTTGTTTATTTTATTTTTTTCGGTTTTTGTTCATCCTTTTTTTAAAAAATTAAATGTATTGGTGTGACAGTGGTTAATACGATCATATAGGTTTCAGGAGTGGGTTTCTATGTGACAAGGTGTGTATATTGCACCGTGTGCTCACCACCCAACGTCAGATCTTCTCCAGTCACCACGTATTAGGACCCCCCACCCTGGGCGTTGTTTAAATGAGAGGTTGTCTGAACATAGTTGAAGCTCATTGACTTGGCTGCAAGCTCCTGCATGACTTGGCCCCTGTGCACAACACCTTCAGTTAGTCAACACGTATTTATTGAGCACCTACTGTATGCCAGGCCCTTGGGATGCGGCCGGGAACACAGGCCTGCTCGCTCACCCTCTCTCTGCCAGCCGCCCCAAGCTTCATCCCACTGCTAGACCTTTCTCGTTGTTTCCTCTGCCTGTCAGCTCTCCCCGCACCCGCAGGTCCCCTCCCCCCTCCTCATGCACACACACAGCTCACACCCTTTGCCTGAACGTGCGGAGATTATTTGGGTTGCCAGAAGCAGATCCTGGCTAACTTCAGGAATGAAAACGGGAGGGGGTGTGTTGGAAGGTCATGGAGCACCCGCAGAGTCAGGCGAGACCCAGGAGCCTTAGAAAGAACTGGCATCGGGAAACTCCCGTCTTCTCAGGCGCGGAGCTGAGGGGCACCATCTGCAGGACACTGCTCTCCGGGAGAATCAGCCCCACTTGTTCCTGATCCTGGGGTTCCTCCGCTCAGTCATGTTCCTGGGGCACGGAGCATCGCACGGCCTTCCATGGATCATGTGCCTCAACCTGGCCTGGGGGGTGGTGGCAACCCTTGAGGGACTGTCCCACCGAGATGACATTCTACATGGGAGAGTTGGCCCCCAAAGGTGAGCCCAGCACACTGGCCACACCTGGTCGTTCTTCAGTGTTGGGTTGAAAGTCACTTTCTCGGAGAAGCCCTGAGATGAGCCAGGTCCCCCTGTTAAACTGTACCAGGGACAGAAAACCCAGTTACGCAGCGGCCTGAGCAGAAACTCATGCCACCGAATAGTCAGGCCACAGATCAAGAGCCTTCCATCTTCCACGTCATCATCCTCAGCAGGTCTGCACCTTGGTCATGAGATCGCCCCACAACCCCTTGCGTCACTTCCTCGTGTGACTGTACCCCAGGCAGGGAGGGGCGGGCTGCTTTTCCCTTTTATCAGGGAGGAGGGGGTTATCCAGAATCGCCTGCAGGTTTCCCCAGATGTCTCATTGGCTAGAGCTAGGTCAGTTAGGAATTGAACAGAGATCCAGCTACAGAGTCTGAAAGAAATTAGGGGTTTATTTTTCTGTATTATGAGAGAAGACCGGAGGTTGGTAGTTCAGAGCTGCTAGGGTAGCCTCATGATATCTTTGAAGACCACATTCCTACTGTGTTGTCCTTAGTGTGTTTCTGTCCTCAAGGTGTAGGATGACTGCAGAAGCTCCAGCCATCACATCTTTGTTCCAGGCAGAAGAAGAGAAAGGAGGGGCCAGGGACAAGGGGGTTTTGCCAGAGTTCCCTACCACCGATTTCTGTTTGTGTCTCACTGACACCTTTAACTGCAGGGGAGGCTGGCGTTGCGTTTGTCTGGATCGATTCGTTGCCATCCACAACAGTGAGGGTCTCAGTCCTGCAGGCTTTGGAAAGGGGTGTTTCTAGGCAGCCAACAGTGTCTGCTACTTAAAACCTCCATTTCTCTTCTGTGGTGTTTATCACACACTACTCGCTGTGTTTATTGCAAATACAATAAAATAAGACTCCTGTTTGGGGTTTATTAATAACAGTCACACACATGTTTTGGGGGGTACCTCAGTCAATAAAACAGACACAATTCCCTGTCCAAGCTAGGGTGGGGGGGCTTTTCTCCAGCCTCACACAGCCCCTCTGGTGCCAGTCCACCTAACCCCCCTTCCCCCCTTGTTCTATTCCAGGGCGATTGCCAGACGCGGGAGGAAGCAGTGGCGCTTGGCGTGGGCCTGTGTAACAACGGCTTCATGCACCACGGTAATCACCCCTTCCCCTCCGCCCAGCCTCCGTCTGTCCTGCTGCATTTCACAGGGAGGGGAAACTGAGGCCGGAGAGAGCATGGCTGGGACCCAGGCGGTGGCGCGGAGGGATGGGACGCTGGAAGGCCTTCTGGCCGTTCCTCCTCCTGGCTTCCGCTTTGTGCTGTTACTCAGAGGTCAGCAAACTCTATGCAAAGGGCCAGACAGTAAATGGTCCAGGCGTTCCAGGCCACACGGCCTCTGTCACAGCTCAGCTCGGCCATTGCAGCTGAAAGAAGCTACAGGCGACGTGTAAACCAATGGGCGCAGCTGGCTGCCAGGGAACCTTCGCTGTGGCCACAGTTTTCTTGGTCATGAGATGCATATCCTTTGCCTCTTCATCTGTGAGTTTCCCAGCTTTCTCTGGTTGATTTGTTGGAGTTTTTTTTACATAGCCTAGATCAGCGGTTCTCAACCTGTGGGTTGCGACCCCTTTGGCGGTCGAACGACCCTTTCACAGGGGCCGCCTAAGACCATCCTGCATATCAGATATTTACATGATGATTCATAACAGTAGCAACATTACAGTTATGAAGTAGCAACGAAAATAATTTTATGGTTGGGTCACCACATGAGGAACTGTATTTAAAGGTCCAGAAGGTTGAGAACCACTGGTCTGGATAGTTATTCCTCGTTGGCTTTTAGACAGGGCAGTGCTTTTTGGAGTACAGTGCACCCGAACCCCTTTCCACCCTAGGACAGATATTCTCCTGAATTTCCTGTCCCTTCTGCAGGTGAGAGGTATGCCACTCACAGGAGAGGTCCCCTGGTCCCTCGCCTGCCTTGTAGCCTGTAGCCCTGCTTTTAGGCCTGACTCAGCTGACTCCCAATAAGCCCATGTCCCTCTCTGGGCCTCAGTTTCCCCATCTTTCTGCTGGAGGCCTTGCTGTCCCCTCCCCTCTGAGCTCAGCAGGCCCATGGCTCTGGGGTTGGCACTCACTCCCCAGTTGCCTGTTTCCCCAGCTGCGAGGGCAGGTTGGGCCCAGTCCGGGCAGCCTCAGCCATTCCCGTTCATTGGCCCCAACTCACCAAAGTCCCTCATTCCCAGAAGCCGCTCTGTTCCCCGTGGGGCCCTCTGACAGCTCCGTCCCTCCTGCCAATCAGCTGGGCTGAACCTCTCATTTGTGGGTGAGAGTAATTAGGGGTCCACCCCAGCTGCTATTCTGGGAAGGCTGCTGGCTGAGGACATTCGTGTGTGTGTGTGTGTGTGTGGGGGGGGGGAGGGGGGGAGTGACAACACTCTCAAGGCCCTCAGGGAGAGAAATTGCAGGGTGCGGCCCCTGCTCCCCTGTCCCCTGCCACGAACTCAAAAACAGGCTAAAATAGGAAAGGGCCGAATCCTAGGTTTGTGGCTGCTGCAAAGTGCAGGTTGGGGTGCAGAGCGGAGGGTGAGGTGGGGCCTGCGTGGCGCCTTGAGGCCTCTGACCTGAGCTCATGGACCCTGAGATGTCCTCAGGGAGGGACCCGAGAGTCCGGCGGTCCAGCTCTCTCACTTCAGGCATGTCCGGGGAAACGGAGGCTCACACTGAGTCCTCACAGCCACCTCGGGAAGGCGGTGCTGTTACTACTCCCATAGAAGAGCAACCGAGGCTCAGAGAGGCTAAAGGGACATGAAGTTGGGAAGGGGTGGAGCAGGGATTTGAACCTGGATCTGGGCCCATCTCAAAGGTAGGCCAGCCGCCTCAGCTGAAAGAAGGCAGTGGTGATACCTCACCTTCCTGAGCTCCTGGACTCGGAGTCTAGCTGTGTCCCAAACATTTCAGCAGAGACACAACGTCATGCCGCTTCTTCCCACATGTTTACTGTTGGGGGGAAGCCAGCCAGCCCCCTGGGGCCTGGCTCCCGAGCTCTGGGGAGAGCAGTAATTTGTGTGTCTGCTCTCTCAAGAGGTAAGAGGGGTGGCCTGAGAAAGAAGCTCACAGCTAGACGTCCCGGAGAGGGAGGAGGAAGAAGGACAGGCCGCCTGCTGCGTCTCTTTCGTTACCACCCCGGCAGGCAGCCTCTGTCTTCGGGGATGGCGGGGACTTGGCGAGGCGAAGGCAGTGAGGTTTCCTTCTCTCGGCCCCTGACGTCCTGCAGCAGCCTTTACCACCCTGAGCTCTGATGTGCCTCCTTCCTGTAATTTGTCCCTGCCTCCCTCTAGCAGGCCAGGCTGGGCAGCATGGTGAAAGGAGGAGCTCTGGGACCTCGGTCAGTTTATTTAGCTTCTCCGGCCTCAGTGTCCCCATCTGTCGAAGGGGTGCAGCAAACCCTTCCTTGCCCGAGGAGTAAGTGAATCTGAGCCGCCATCCATGGTGAGCCTACAACTGGTAGGTGCTTCGTTAAGTTGTAATTCACAGGGACCAGGTCACCTACTGGTGGTTACTGGTTATTTCTATTCATTTTCCTGGCTTGTCTTAGAACAGAGGTCAGAAGCTTTTTCCTGCAAAGGCCCAGCTAGTAAAAGCGTTAGGCTTTGTGGGCCATGCAGACTCCTGCAATGATTCACCTCGGTCCCTGTGGCACAAAAGCAGCCCCAGACAATACGTGGATAAAGGGCTGTGGCTGGGTTCCAAGAAAACTTCATCTGCGGAAGGAGGCAGTGGGCTGGATCTGGCCCGCAGGGCCTGAGGTGGGCAGCCCCGGTCTGAAGAGTCCCCCTGTGGCCTCTTTCTGGCCATTATTGAAGTGGAGCTCCTGTTCACATGTGTGATGCCCATTCGGGTTTACCCCTCTGTTAGTCGCCCACTCATATCCTCTGCCCTTTACCTATGAGGTTCCCAGCCTTCTCCGGTTGATTTGTTGGAGCTTCTTGTATATTCTAGATAGTTATCCCTTGTTGGTTTTAGACATGATGGTGCTTTTTGTATCTGCTGTCTGCCTGTGGCCTTCTTGTTGAAAGGAAGTTATAGTGCTTTCTGGAGGGTTTGAACCTGAACCCCCTTTCCAGCCTAGGACAAAGATATCCCCCTGCATTTTGTGTGGTGAGTTTTAGTTTTCCTGTTCATATTTAGGTCTTTAATCCATCAGGAGTTTATTGTGGTCTAAGTGTGAGTAGGGATCCAATTTTATTTCCATCCCCCGCAAAATGGGTTCCCTGCACCATCTGGAATTCTCCACGTGGTCATTCATCATCCGTCACATACTTAGTTCCCGTAAACACACGGTCCTCTTATGTGATTTCTGTTCTCTTCCATGGTTCTTCATCTGTGTCTGCGGTAGTTCCACGCTGTCTTGGTTACTCTGGCTTTGCAGTATGTCTCTATAGCAGGCGGGGCAAGTTCAGATTTTTCAAGAGACAACAGAAAGCCAGACTTTTATGTGAAAGATCCTAATATGTTAGTGTTGGCACATGTTTCCATTGAATAAAACACGGTGCCGGCCAAACCAAATTTGTCCAGAGGCTGGTTCCGGCCCGTGGCTGCCAGTTGGCACGCGGCCGAAACCTTCCCACGTGAGCCTGACCCCGTGTGTGTGTGTCTGTGGGTTTGCAGTGCTGGAGAAGAGCGAGTTCAAGGATGAGTCGCAGTACTTCCGCTTCCACGCAGACGAGGAGATGGAGGGGACCAGCAGCAAGAACAAACAGCTTCGCAACGACTTCAAGCTGGTGGAGAACATTCTGGCCAAGCGCCTGCTGGTAGGAGCGGAGCTGAGCTGCCGCGTCTTCCTTCCCAGACCCACCTTCCGATACGGCTTCAGATGTGGGCTCAGCCTGGAGCACCCAAGAGTATGGGTGATTCTAGGTGGCGGCTGGCAACGCTGCCGAGAGGCCAGGTCACTTCACTGGCCAAGACTGCCTTCCTCACAAAAGAGATCGGGCCGTCTAGCTTTTCCTTTCCATCTCCCCTTGTCCACCCTCCATCCCAGCCTCGCATTTGCAGAGAGAATGGCCTCCTGAGATGACTCACCCTGCAGACCAAAGCCTTCGTTTTCCGGGCTGGCACCCTGTCCATCCCGTTGCTGTCAATGTCCTTGCAGTTGAGGTAGAACATTTATGTGCAAACCCTAAGATGTTAGTGTTGGCAGCCTGTTCAGATAGTTTGCCTGCCAAGCCCACCAGGTCCTGTTCCTCTGCTTACTGTGAGCAGCAGCCTTCATCTCAATGCCTGGCCCCGCTTGTCTCTTGAGCAATCAAGAGACAGCTCAGAGAGGTTAGGTCTCTTGCCGCAGCCAGAGTTGGGGCCAAATTCTGAAGAATATGAAGACAGCTCCATTGACTTCTCTCCTGCAGTACTTCTCGGGTTGCTTTTCCTTGAACTTTCTGTTTCTCCTACTATAAAGCCCTCCCATGCTCCCCATCACACATAGATAGAACCCAGTCTCTTAGGGCCTACAAGACTCTTCCTGCCTCTCCAGCTTCCTCTCCTGCTCCCTCTCTTTCCTCACTCCACCCCAGCCACTCTCATCTGTTTTTTATCCTCCAGTACCTTGGACCTGACTCAGGGCCTTTGCACATGCTGTGCCCTCTTCCTGGATCACTGTCTTCGTTCTTTATATAAAAGTTCTGTTCCTCACTTCATTCAGCCTTGGCTCACATATCGCCTCTTCTGCCCATGTCACACCATGTTCTGTCCTTTTAAGTGCTTTATTTTAATTCAAACTTCATACACTTCCTTTGTCACATTCTATATCTGTTTCTCCTCCCCCACTAGCTAGCTGCACGAGGGTAAGAACTGTCTGTCTTGTTCAATACCGTTTCCAGTGCCCAGTGAAGTACCTGACCCATATAATAGGCAGCAGCTCAGCAGATAATGGTTGAACGTATAAATGCGTTTCCCTGTGGCTCCCCATCCCGAACCCCAAAGCCTCCCAAGCTGTCTGCCAAGTTCTTGGTGGCTGGACACCTTTAGATCTAGTTTGTTCATTAGGCCAGTACATTTTAAAAAAATACGTTTTTATTGATTTCAGAGAGAGGAAGGGAGAGGGAGAGAGAGAGAGAAACATCATTGATGAGAGAGAATTATTGATCGGCTGCCTCCTACACTCCCCTCACTGGGGATCAAGCCTGCAACCCGGACATGTGCTCTGATTATGAATTGAACCATGACCTCCTGGTCCATAGGTCGATGCTCAATCTCTGAGCCACACCGGCCGGGCTAGACCAGTGCATTTTTATTGAGCACCTACAGCATGCCAGCAGATGGGAGACAGTGGCGCATGACTGAGAGACTGTCCTTAGGTTGGGAGGAGAAAGAGGAGACAGGTGATGAAAAGTAAACACGAAATCAGCACCAGATTGAGGTACGAGCTAGGTGGTGTGTCTTCACAGATAGGTATAGAGCACCTACTGTGTGTCCTGGGTGCTGTTTATACTGTTCCGTTATACTCCTCACCCCATACCCCTCCCTGATGTAGATCTGGGGCCTGAGGAGCCAGTAGGGTCACAGTCGTTTGGGGCCAAGGCAGGACTGGCTCCAGGCCTCCCTCCCGACTCCACTGCCTCACCGGGTCTCTCCTACTTCGGGCCCACAGATCCTGCCCCAGGAGGAAGACTATGGCTTCGACATCGAGGAGAAGAACAAGGCCGTGGTGGTGAAGTCGGTCCAGAGGGGCTCTCTGGCCGAGGTGAGGCCCCTCGGAGGGGCTGTGAGGGTCGGAGAGTGAGGCGTCTCTCTACACATTCCTTGAGGCAGGCAGCAAATCCTGGAATGTCCCCCCTCACTCGCTCATTGTCCATGTGGGGAAACTGAGTTCAGGGCCATCTTGTCGACCTCCTCCTGGAGCCGGGACAGAGCCCCTCTGCTCAGGGCTGTCCTCTCAGTGTGTGTGCGACTGGCTCCCTCTGCTGGCCTGATGGGGAGGTGCAAGGAAGAGGTTCTGAATCAGCTTTGATAAGGGAAAAACTAACCCTCCGTGGCCTGAATAAGACAAGTTTCTTGCTGTCATGGACACAAGGTCTGCAGGAGGAAGGAGAGCGAGTCTGTGGCAGGCCAAGGCTGCAGCCCCAGGTCCTCTCAGCTGCCCCCTGGGGTGTGCGGCTGGGTAAGGAGAGGCACCTGTCATGTCCAGGCGCCTGCTTGGTCCGTGTAGTGATTAGGAATCACTGTGTAGCCACCTGCTCGCCCCACAGTGGCTGGAGCCATAGGACTTTGCTTTTCTAATGATCTAAGCGGTTAGAAGGAGGTGGTTGTGAGTCTTGGTTCAGGGTCAACCTCTCTTTGACTTGGCTGGCCAAGCCCTCCTGGTCACAAGGGGGCTGCCCCAGTTCGATGCCTCCTGTCCTCACACGGCAGGGTGGGAAGCAGGGGCAGGCCACAGCAGTTTCTCCTTGAGGGAAAATGTCTTTTCTGTTAGTGCCTCCAGCCGGCTTCCCTTCAGAGCTCCGTGGCCAGAACCAGTCTCACCAGCCTGCAGAGGGGAGGGACGGCTTACCACACAGGGGGGCTGGTTGCCCTGGGGGTCACTCTGGTCATGCTTAGTCCCTGGGGCTGGGGCTGTGAGGAGGACAGGAGACTAGCAACCTGGTGTGCATGTCTCCCCGCCAAGATGGCTGGCCTGCAGGTGGGGAGGAAGATCTATTCCATCAACGAGGACCTGGTGTTCCTACGGCCCTTCTCAGAGGTGGAGTCCATCCTCAACCAGTCTTTCTGCTCCCGCCGCCCCGTGCGCCTCCTGGTGGCCACCAAGGCCAAAGAGTGAGTGTCCCCAGGGGCCAGGTGTCCACCGACCTTCCTCTCAGGTCGAGGAGTTGCCTGAGTGCTGGGGGTGGTGGGGGCCGAGCCTTCCTGGATCCCCGTGGGTGGGGCTCATTCTGCAGGTACATGACACGAGGCTGCTGCCTTCGGTCGTTCAGCAGGTGTTGATCGTGCGCCCGCTGTGTCTAGTGGTGCTGCAGGCTCTGGGGATCCAGCCACGTCTGGATGGGTACATTTCTCTGCCTCATAGATCTCAGTCTGGTTGGAGGGTAGAGCAGGAGACAGACGGACACAAACAGTGGAGAAGTAAGAGGCACACGGGACCAGCTGGTAGCAAGTGTGGGCTGATACATAATGCTGGGAAAGGAGATGGGCAGTGTGGAGGGATGGTGGTCGGGGTGCCACTGAGCACTGAGGTGCAGGCCTGAAGGAGGTGAGGAGGGAGTCAGGGGACTTGCGGGGGAAGAGGGCTCCAGGCAGAGAAAACAGCCCATGCAAAGGCCCGGGGAGGAATCTGGCTGGTGTGTTTGAGGAATAGCGAGGAAGCTGATGTGCTGGAGCAGAGCGAGTGAGAGGGAGGGGTGGGTGATGAGGTCGGCCAGACAATGGGGCCAGGCCCTGTAGGACCTTGTGTCCACAGTAATGACCGTGGAGCCACTGGTGAGGCACGATCTGATGTAGGTTCTGCCAGAGTCCCTCTGGCTGCAGGTGCAGACCAGATGTGGGGAGGCAGAGGTGGAAGCAGGGGAGCAGCGAGGAGGCTGCTGGACCAGCCTGCATGGCAGCAGGGCTGTGGTGAGAAGTGGTTGGATACCAGATATAGGTGCAGGGAGAAGCGTTTTCTATTTTAAAAATTGTGCATTTGGTTTCCACTTCTCCCTTCTATTTAAGGCAAATGCTTCCCAGTTTTCTGTTGACGGGCGGGATGGAAAGTTTTAATATGATTATTTCAGTAGAAAGGCAAGTCAATTTAGGGAAGAATGATTGATTGGTTGGCTGGAATGTGGAAGTGGCAGAAATCACCCAAGTGGAATGAGCCTGTCTTAAGTCTGACAACATCTGGGATTTGAAAACAGGCTCCCAAGAGCCTGGCTTTCTCTGGCTGGTGGGGACGGGAGAGACGATCCTGAAGGCCATGGTGGGGGACCTGCCCTTGGGGAAGCAGGCAGCTGCATTGAGGCCCCTGGGTTAATGATGCCCACTGCACAGTCATGAGCAGGGGCCACCTGCTCGGCTCTGGTGTCCCCCCTGCAGAATGGCCAAGACCGGGGCTTTCAAACCGTGTTCTCTGGAGGACACGTGTGGGCTTTTTTCTAGAGTCAGCACCAAGATGTGGGGATCACCTCTCACTCTTCCATCTGTGGTTGTTGAATAAAACTTCACCGGCAGAGGTGTTGTTCTGGCCACCAAGAGGCCTTCTCCCACGAGGAGGGGTGGAAAAGGGAGAGGGGGATCCGGGATTTCTGGGTGTGGACTGCAGCTCCAAGGGCAGGCCGTGCTTCAGATGAACTGGAGACCCTGGTGGTGGGGGCGTTGGTTAGGCTAAGCGAGGTTTCTCTGTATATCTGGGAGCTGGAAAGCCTGGCACTGCTATGATTTTGGGCTGGATTTCCCAAAAGTCCTGGAGGCAGGGGCTCCTCAGGGTGGCCCGCTGGGCTGTTGGGAGTGATGCTGCTTTTCCTTATGGCTGCTTCTCCTGCTGCAGGATCGTCAAAGTCCCTGACCATCCGGAGGCTTTGTGCTTCCAGATCCGTGGAGCTGCCCCGCCCTATGTCTATGCTGTCGGGAGAGGTGAGTGGGAGCCTAACGGACAGAGGGGAGTTTTGGGAGACCCATCTGTGTGTGTGATAGGAGTTCAGAGCCGCCCAGACTGTTACCACCAGGCCTGTGCTCATAGTGCACCATTAGCACTTACTTTCTTTGCTTGAGGCCAAGGCTTGCAAATGCAAACACCTATGGGGGTCAGGCAGTTACAAATGAATAACTGAGAGGAAGACAATAGGGAGTGGTGAGGACTGTGGCGAGGTGAGAAATACCCATTTACTCAACAAGAGACCTATTCCTCAGCTCAAGCTCATGGCCAGGCAGGAACTTACCAAAAGTCACACGGTTGGTTAGTCGCAGAGCCAGGGTTTGAACCCAGGCCCCTGGAGTCCACACCTGTGCTCATCAACCATCACACCGTATGGGCCTGATATTATTTCATGTACAGACAAAGCTTGGCATTTCATTTGCATTTACAGACCCTTCATATTAACCACACAGAACCCTGGGGTCCACAGCCTACAGTTTGGGAATTGTGGTACAGCTGAGAAAACATGCATTTGGAGTCCTATAGACCTGGGTTTGACCCTTGCTTCTCCTAGCAAAGTGACTTTGAGAGAATTACTTTGCCTCTCTGAGCCTCTGTATTCCTGTCTACAAAATGGGCTGATCCTGGTCCCAGTATCACAGGTTGTTGCAGGATTTTAAAGAAGATGAAGTTTTAGAGTGAGACTAGTTGCTGTTCCTCTGAGCCTCAACTTCTACTTCTGCAAAATGGGGATGCTGGTCCCTGCCCTGCCTACTGGAGTGGGTCAGAGAGTGGCTCCTGGGTGGGAGGGATGGAGGTGGAGTGTTTGGGGGGGCGTGGAGGACAGTGTTCATCTGGATTCTTGCCCTTGCCTGCACTGCTCAGCCCTCCACCTGGCATTCAGCCTCAAGCATTCCCGTCTCCCTTAGGGTCAGAGGCCGCGGCCGCAGGGCTCTGTGCTGGCCAGTGTATCTTGAAGGTCAATGGCAACAACGTGATGAACGACGGTGCCCCAGAAGTCCTGGAGCACTTCCAGGCATTCCGAAACCGCCGAGAAGAGGCCCTGGTAAGCCACCCAGCAGCCAAGGGGATCAGGGGAGCCCTGCTCAGTGAGGGGGTGGGGCTGAGGGCCACCTTTCTCTGGAAAAAAGTCTGGAGGCATCATGGTGTTTGGGTCTGGGAGGGCTGGTGGGACCGAGCTGGGCTTCGGTCCTCTGCCCCCTCTGCCTCCCTGGATTGGAGGAGCTGGGCTGTAATACCTCATGGCCTCGGTTTTCACAGCTGTGAATGGGTGTGATAAGACCCTCGTTTCTTACTGCACAGGCACCATTTGTTGGGCAAATGGTTATGTGGATGGTGAATATTGATGTTGTGCTTGGGTCAGGGGCTGGGGTTCTGCGGAAGGTGGTATTATTGATTGGATTATCTAGTAAGTGTTTATTGAGCACCTGCTGTGTGCCTGACACTTTCCTAGGCCCTGGGGCCGCAGGAGAGACACGTTTTCTGCACCCACGGATCCGACTTCCATTTTCAAAGGCTCCCCCCTGCCCTGGCACCTGTGTGGCATATAGACCATAGAGGGTGAGGGCTGAGGGTGACTGGAGGTCCAGGGAGGTTCCAGAGTGAAGCCTTGGGGGCCTCTCCAAAGGAGGTGTCACCGCAGGCTAAACGCCTGAGCTCTGGAGTTGGGGAACCGTTTGCACCTTTGCCGTCCCTTCCTCCCTGGGCTCCCAGCACCATGGCTGCCCCTCTTGCTCTGCTCCCCTCACAGGGTCTGTACCAGTGGATCTACCACACTCACGAGGATGCTCAGGAGGCCCGAGCCAGCCAGGAGACCCCTGGCGAGGACCCAGGTGGTGAGGGGGCCCGGGAGGAAGACCAGCCCGACTCAGGTAACAGGGCAGGTGGGCAGTGAGCTAGAGACTCCAGCGGGGAGCTGGGTCCTCTTCTGTGTCTACGCTCCCTTGTGATCCCATCTTGACGTCATCAGTTCTGTGTTAGTTTCTGATTGCTGCTCTGACAAAGCACTGCAGACCTGGTGGCTTAGAACAGCACACATTTACTCTCCTACAGTCTTGGAGGTCGGGGTCTGAGATGAGGCTCACGGGGCTAGAACCGAGGTGTCAGCTGGGTTGCATTCTCTTTGCAGCTCTAGGGGAGAACTAATTTACTTGCCTGTTTTAGCTTCTAGAAGCTGTGTTCCTTGGGTCACGGCCTGTGTTCCTTTGGGTCACGGCCCCCTTCTTTCATATGCGGAGCCAGCAGTGTTGGCCTGAGTCCTTCTCTCCTTGCCACCTCTCTAACTCTGCCTCTTCTGCTTCCATCTTCCCCATTTAAGAGCCTTGTGATTACACTGGGTCTACCTGACTCATCCAGGATCATCTCATTGTAAAGCCATCTGCTTAGAGCAGTGGTTCTCAACCTGTGGGTCACGACCCTTTTGGCGGTCGAACGACCCTTTCACAGGGGTCGCCTGAGACCATCCTGCATATCAGATGTTTACATGACGATTCATAACAGTAGCAACATTACAGTTATGAAGTAGCAACAAAAATAATTTTATGGTTGGGTCACAACATGAGGAACTGTACTTAAAGGGCCAAAAGGTTGAGAACCACTGATTTAATCCCTTCTCTCCCAATAGCGGGATTATGAAAGGCTGAAGAACTTAAATGCACAAATGTCAGTGAAGTGGAGTGGAAATCTCCCGAGTGTACAGTTTGCCCATTCGCTGTCGTTCCTTGTGGAAATGAAACAGCTCCCTGCACCCATTCCCTCTCCCTCTCTGAAATCAATAATTCATTCATTCATTCATTCATTCATTCATTCATTCATTCATGTTTTAAAGCTCACTTCCACCAGGCCAGCATGGCTCAGGGGTTGAGCGTCAACCTATGAACCAGGAGGTCACAGTTTGATTCCTGGTCAGGGCACATGCCCAGGTTGTGAGCTCGATGCCCAGTGGGGGGAGTGCAGGAGGCAGCCGATCAGTGATTCTCTCTTATCATTGGTGTTTCTCTCTCTCTCTCCCTTCCTCTCTGAGATCAATAAGAAATATATAAATAAGTAGAAATTTTAAAAGCTCGCTTCCTCATTCCCGATGCATTTCCCCGTTGGCCCTTCACTGGTTGAGTCCGTGCCTCCTCAGTTCAGATCGCGCTGATTGTCGTGTGTTGTTAGTTCTTCCTTCGTCGGGGCCGTGGCACCAGGGACAGGCGTGGGCTTGGTGGGGAGAGGAGACCAGCCCCGGGAGGACACGTGGTGTCCGGGAAGGAGCATCCTCGTGGGAGGCGGGGTCCCGGCCCCGACAGGCCCTGCGCCTCGAGCAGACCACCCGTGTCATCGTGCAGTGAGCTGGTGGGGGTTCCCAGCAGCCGGTGGAGGCAGCCCCCCGCCCTCCTGGTTGACCTGTGAACTCAGGTCCACGTTTCGCTCCCCCTTTGCCCTCACCCCTGCCAGAAGCTCGGCCCCCGCCCCACAGCCCTCCCGCCCCCGCGCCCGGGCTCTGCCTGGTCTGCTGGGCACAGT
>NW_005871138.1:1480196-1482810 GCF_000147115.1 Myotis lucifugus
CAGAATAAAACATTCCAGTGACTCCCAAAACTCAGGGCAAAGACCAAGTCCTCATCATGGTCTCCAATCTCACCTCTCATCACTTTCCTGTTTGCCCTCTCTGCTTCATCCACTCCAGCACCAAATGTCCTCCTACCCCAGGACCTTTGCACTTGCAGTTCCCTCTGCCTGGAATGCGCTCTTTCTGAGTACTTCTTGCCTCATTCACCTCTCTTCTCCTCAGAGCGCCCTTCTGTCCCAGAGTCTCCTTTATTCTATCCTATCCTATCCGATCCTATCCTATTCTTTTTCTTTACTGCATGCAGATATTAGTTAACTATATATCATGTAGTGCCTTCTTTGTTTTCTAGGTATGTCACTCTCTAGCTGTGACATACCTCGTCATGTAGCCTCTCTGGGCCCATGTTGATTGGGACTGTATCTGGGCTACGTAACAACAGTAACTCAGGAGACTGAAAAGTCTGAGTAGGGTCATGGAAGCTTCAGATCTGGCTCGACCCAGTGCTTTATGTGGTCTCCTAAGGAGTCTCTTTCTCTCTAGTTTTCAGTTCTGCTCCCTCTGTGTTGGTTTTCCTTTTACCTGCTGTTTTATCCATGCGGTGGCTCTGGCAGCTTGGAATCCAGTTGAAAAGAGAATGTCTCCAGCTCTTTGTAGATCTAGCAAAAGTCCCAGACTTGACTCTCATTGGCCCAGCTTGGGTCACATGCTCATTCCTGAGCCAGTTGCTGTGAATAGAGGAAATCTTCAGCTTGTGCCTTTGGTGAATGATGCAGGTGTGGGGGGGCCTCTTCTAAGCCACATAGACTGGGATAGGGCACACGGGTTGATTTCTAGCGGGACAATGTAGAACAAGGTGTGAATAATAGTAGGCTGGCAAAATCCAACAGAGCTGCAGCACAGGCTTCAGGTCCCCATCTGTCTGACGGGAGCTGTCTGTGGTGCAGGGCCAGGGGGCTGGCTGGCTGTGGAGTGGAGCCCCCTCTTCAGGGTTCATTGTCCTTTTGGCTTCCAGCCTTCCCTCTGCTGTCCATGGGTGCCCAGCTGAGCCTGCATGAGGACAGCCCTGTGGTTAGCCTGAATGTGGACAATGTGCACCTGGAGCATGGCGTGGTGTACGAGTACGTGAGCACAGCGGGCATCAAGTGTCACGTGCTGGAAAAGATCGTGGAGCCCCGTGGCTGCTTCGGCCTCACTGCCAAGGTCTTGTTGGGCACTGCCCTGGGGGTGGAGCAGCCTGATTCCCATTTCCTCTGAGTTAGCCTGGAGCCCTGAATTCTAGTCTCTGCCCACGATATGGGATTTAGAAGAGTGGCTTATCTCTTTAGCCTCAGTTCACACATCTGCAAAATGGGCCAGTAATAAACCTGACCTCATGGGGGTGTTATGAGGCACACAGGAATCTCTGTAGATAAACTGCTTAAGACCCTCCTTGGTGCAGAGCGTGTGCTCAGGAGTTGATGTTTCTGCAGATCCTCGAGGCCTTTGCTGCCGATGACAGCGTCTTTGTGCAGAACTGTGGGCGGCTCATGGCCCTGAGCAACAGCATCAGGACCATGTCCCATTTCGAGTTCCGTCACATCTGCGACATCAAGCTGGAGAGCATTGGCCAGAGGATTGCCTGCTATCAGGAGGTACCTTTACCCTCAACCTGGGGCATTTTGGTTATAAATGTCAAAATCCACCACAACTTAGCTTAGACAAATAGGAGACTTTATTGCCTTTTATTACTGCAAAGTCCAGAGGTGAACTTCCGGCATGGTTGTATCCAGGTGCTCAAACTATCATACGAACATGGCCTCTCTCCTTCTCTTGACTTTATTTTCCCATGTTGGCTTCGCTGTCAGGCAGGCCTTTCTCATGTGGTGACAAAATGGCCCCCAATAGCTGTACCTTTAGTGACCCCCGTAGAAAAGGAATCAAGAGCTTCTATTGGCTTGGCTGGGTCTCGTGTCTAGCTCTGTACCAGTAACTACAAGCATGGGGAGGCAGCCTTACCTGAACCGTATGGACTGTGGGCTGGGGAGAGATGGTTTTAGCTCACGTGTGCAGCTAAAATGGAGAAATGAAGGTGGGTAGGTACCCAGAGGACTCAGATTTCTCCAGACTTTCCGTGAAATCTAGATCCAGTGAAAGGCAGTGCAGGGGAATCCACCTGTCCATTGGGGCTATTCATTTTGTCCAATTTGGAATGTCTGGCCTAGACCAGGATAAAGTGGGAACTGTGGGGACACCAGAATTCCCAGAGTCCTGAAGCATGGCCTCATGTCCCCCGCCTCTGTCAGTTTGCAGCCCAGCTGAAGGGCAGGATCAGCCCACCCTTCAAGCAAGCACCCCTGGAACCCCATTCGCCGTGTGGCCTGGACTTCTGCCCCACCAATTGCCACATCAACATCATGGAAGTGTCCTACCCCAAGACCACTCCCTCCATTGGCAGGTCCTTCAGCATCCGCTTTGGTCGAAAACCCTCCCTCATTGGCCTTGACCCAGAGCAAGGTAACTGCACGTGTCTGTTAGAAATTGTGTTTGGATCTCACACCACAGACACTCAAACAGAAACATGTCTGGCGGTCAGCGGGTCCAGGGCTGGAATGGTGGCTTCACAGTCATCCAGGA
>NW_005871138.1:1482916-1512307 GCF_000147115.1 Myotis lucifugus
CCTATCTGCCTACACCATCATCTCTATGGTGTAGAGGTGGCTTTCATCCTGAAGGATGCCTCATGGTATAGAATGGCTGCTAGAGTACCAATCATCACGTCTGCATTCCAGGCAGGAAAAGATCACAGTAGTTAAAGGCATATTAACACTAAACCAAAACTTTTGTCTTGAAGGAATCTAGGGGATTAAAATAATATTTAAAAGGGAAAATTCTCGTATTTATTGGGAATCCTAGAAATGGATTATATACTTCTAGCAAAGGGG
The DNA here is from genome assembly GCF_000147115.1 of Myotis lucifugus. Classification (NCBI taxonomy): domain Eukaryota; kingdom Metazoa; phylum Chordata; class Mammalia; order Chiroptera; family Vespertilionidae; genus Myotis; species Myotis lucifugus. Next base: position 1,483,181 of record NW_005871138.1, read on the forward strand.
GTTGTGGGTGTCTGGGCATGGTTTCCAAGTGAGCTCTTCCTTTATCCATGTAGGCCACCTGAACCCTATGTCCTACACCCAGCACTGCATCACCACCATGGCTGCCCCATCCTGGAAGTGCCTGCCTGCTGTGGATGGGGACCCTCAATGCCAAAGTCCCCGTGACAGCAGCTTTGGGCCAGCCAATGGGGCCCTGGGCCCAGAGGACCGGGGTCTGAGCTTTCTCCTCAAGCAGGAGGACCGTGAGATCCAGGACGCCTATCTGCAGCTCTTTACCAAACTGGATGTGGCCCTGAAGGAGATGAAACAGTATGTCACCCAGATCAACAGGTGAGCCCTGACCCCAAGAAGGAATTGAGTGTGTGTGTGTGTGTGTGTGTGTGTGTGTGTGTGTATGTGTGAGAGAGAGAGAGTCCGGATTCTTTGTAGTGGGGGCTGCCCTGTACATCATAGGCAATTTATGAGCATCCCTAGAGTCCAGGAGCATCTCTGTTCCCCAGCCGTGACAGACATTGCTAAATACCCCCTAGGGGGACGGGAGCAAAATCACTCCTGATTGAGAGCCACTGCTCTAAGGAAATGATAGATGTAGGCAGCAATCATTAGCAGAGGCTGAAACTATTTGGAAAAGGTTTGGGGGACTTTGGAACTTTAACAGAAAGAGAGATGGTGTCCCTTTTGGTGTAATGCAACAGGGGCACACACACAGCACCACCTACAAAGTGTTCTCGCCAACAGAAATGGCACTGTTCTCGAATCAAAGAGCTAGGTCTCACTACTCAACTGTAGGATGTGGAGGATAGAGCAGTGGTTCTCAACTTCCCTAATGCCGCGGCCCTTTAACACAGTTCCTCATGTTGTGGTGACCCCCAACCATAAAATTATTTTCGTTGCTACTTCATAACTGTAATTTTGCTACTGTTATGAATCGTAATGTAAACATCTGATATGCAGGATGTATTTTCATTGTTACAAATTGAACATAATTAAAGCATAGTGATTAATCACAAAAACAATGGGTAATTATATATGTGTTTTCCGATGGTCTTAGGTGACCCCTGTGAAAGGGTCGTTCGACCCCCAGGTTGAGAACTCCTGGGATAGAGGATGGTGACATGGCACCCCGGGGACACAAGTGGCCAAATCCAGAGGGAGGGTGATTCTAGATGGAAATAGCTGATGGGGGTTGGGGTGGGGAGCAGGTCCAGGGAGGAGGAGGAGAAGGATCTGTTAGAGAAGAGACATACCAACCAAATGCAGTGTCTGGACCTGGCTAGGGTTGTGTTTCTAACACACCATCTGTGAAAAGACCCTGTGCAGACAACCAGGGGTATTTGAACATGCACTGGATACTAGATGGTGTTAAGGAATTACTGATTTGGTAGGTATGGTAACGGCCGTCTGGTTAGGTTCAAAACAGTGTTTCTCAGCCTTGACATTAAGGACACCATCTTTGCGGTGTGGTGTGCAGTGTAAGGTAGTTAGCGGCATCCCTGGCCTCTGCTCATTGGATGCAGTATTTCCCCCCACCCCTGTCCCGCTCCAGTTGTGACAACTAACAAATGTCTCTGGACACTGACAAATGTCTGCCCCTCAGGAAGTATGTTGAGTTGCTCAATGTTTCCTCTGGGAGGTGCAGAATCACCCTTAGTTGAGAACCATTGCTTTAAAAGAAAGTCCTATGTGCTAGACACACATAGGGAAGTGTTTATAGGGGAAATTTATGATAGCTTAGCTAGGTTTTTGTGTTTCTTTAAAAATATATTTTTATTGATATCAGAGAGGAAGGAAGAGGGAGAGAGAGATAGAAACATCCATGATGAGAGAGAATCATGGATTGGCCGCCTCCTGCAAGTCCCCCACTAGGGATCGAGCCCACAGCCTGGGCATGTGCCCCCGACCGGAATCGAACCTGGGACCCCTCAGTTCACAGGCCGACACTCTATCCACTGAGCCAAACCGGCTAGGGCTTAGCTAGGTTTTAAATACTCCAGAAAAAGAAAGAGCAACGGGAAAGACTGAGGAAACTAAAATGAACCCTGAGTTGCCATTGTTGAAGCTGGCTATGCGTGCCTGGCATTCTTCATACGGTTCCTTCTACTTTCTTGTATAATGGAAATTGTCTGTGATAAAAGAAAAAATAATGTAGGGGTTTGAGACAGGAGAGTCTGGGTTTGAATCCTGGCCCTGCTATGTATTAGGTGTGTGACCTTGGACAAGTCTCTTGATTTCTCTGAGCCTCAATTTCCTCATTTGTAAAATGGAGCTGATCATAATACTGACCTCATTGAGATGTAATAGGATTTCATCAGCCAGGGTTTATTGCTCACATACAAGGTACCAGACACTCTTCTAAGCACTGTACATATTTTAACTCCCTTAATTTTCATACCAGCCTGGGACATAGTTGCTGATATTACTCCATTGTACAGATGAGGAAACCACATCTCAGAGAGGTTAAATAATTTGCCGTAGGTCTCTAAGCTAGCAAGTGGCAGCGTCGAGATTTGAATCTGGGGTCTGTCTGTTTTAAAAACCTATGCACTTGACCATTAATGATACTCTGTGCCACGGGCTGACAAACTATGGCCTGTGGGCCAAATCCAGCCCGCTGCCTCATTGTCTTAAAATAAAGTCTCACTGGAACACAACCATGCGCATTCATTCCCATGTTGTCTGTGGTGCTTTCACATGAATGCGGCAAAGTTGAGTAGTTGTAACTGAGATCGCATGGCCTACAACGCCGAAAAGATGTGCTCTCTGAACCTCTGCAGCAACTTTCCCAGTCGTGTTCTATGCCCTTGAACCTTGTGTAGCTTGGCCAGGAAATAAAGAACCGCTGTTTCTCATGCCCCCTACAGGAGGGACGGTATAAGTGCTCCTGCGGAGTTGCTAGTGGGATTCTCAGGGATGGGAACGCAGCATTTGATGGCTTCCTCTGTTAGGGTCAGAGGTGAGGCCTGAGATCAGGACCTTGCCTGGAGCCTCCATGAAGGCCATTAAAACCACCGGTGTGTGCCTTTGAGTTCAAAGTCTTTGCTCCCACAGGCTGCTGTCCACCATCACGGAGCCCACCTCGGGAGGGTCCTGCCATCCGCCCTTGGCTGAGGAGACCTCGTCCTCCCCACTGGTCAACGAAGAGAGCGAGATGGACAGGACCGACCACGGGGGCATCAAGAAAGTGTGTTTCAAGGTGTCTGAGGAGGATCAGGAGGACTCAGGTCATGACACCATGAGCTACCGTGACTCCTACAGGTGGGGGCACTTGTGGGCGTCATCTGGGGTTTGACATGGGTGGCCAGTGGGACGGTTGAGGCCACTGACCTGTGGTAAAGTCAGAATTAGAGGGACATTTTCCAGGAAGCAGTGGGATGGGGCACTGTTGCTAAGCCATGGGTTCTGGGGGTTATCTAAGCCCCCAACGCTAACGTTGCAGGCTCTGCCCCCTTGTGGGCTCTGCCCCCTTGTGGCCATCACCCGTCCATTCTGCTCCGGGGCTGCTCTGCGCACGCTGATGGAATGCGGTCAGAGAAAAAGTCGAGATCTGTGGTGTGTCTTAAAACTTACATGGTTTCTGCAACAAGCACTTTATTTTTACTTGATCCCAGGAGGAAGGCAGTTTTTTCCCTCCTCACTCTGAGAGGGTCTGAGTATTTTTTTTTGTGTTTTTTTTTCGACTGCGTAAAGTTAATTATAACAAGATCAGTGAAGTCCTAATTAGTGGGTTAAATGGACTAAAAATTCAATTTCCTGTAATAAACCATGTGGTGGGTGAGTGGAAGTCCTTACCACAAATAAACAGCGCCGTGGGCTCCAGGGGGAGGTTCTGTAACATTTGATCGCGTGGGGAGAGTAGAAGCTTGGAGGGCGCTTCAGTTGTTTTGGGCAAAATACAGAATGGCTGGAATTTGACATGAATGACCTTCGCCCCAGCCTCCCGGCATTCGTGTCTGTCAGTCTCCGAGGGGGTCTGACTGGCCCGTGTTTCTGGCGGAGTTTCTGTATAGGCAGATGTTCCCGGCGCCTCGTATCCACAGTCCGAGGTTTCCCCATCTCTCTGGGTTTCCAGTCTGACGTGTTTGGGTCTTCCGATTTTTCCTTTAATTTTCAAAAAGGTGAAGGAAAGAATTTCAGGGTTGTGGTTTTTGATTTCCATACCTTCTGAGTTCCTGGGACACAAGCTAAGAGAACACGGTCCTGTCCTCAGGAGGTTCCCAGCCAGGCTGGGGAGACGAACACGGAACCGTGTGGTCGAGGGTGGCATGTGCACACGTGTCCAGGAACCAGGCTTCTCCCATGAGGGGAGTGACGGAAGTTTACTCCCAAATAAAAGCAAAAAAACTGTCTTCTTACTATTCCTGCGTTTCTGTGCGGGGCCGAGAAATGTTTCTCCACCATCAGAAAATCCTTCAGGTCAGCCTTCCCCGTCTCTGGCACCCTTTCTGGACCAGTTGTCCTCTGAGGAGCTAGGGATTTTGTCTACACTCAGAAAGTGGGTTCTGGGTGCCGGGACCAGAGGGTGTGAGCTGGAGGGTGACTCCTGTCTTCCTCTCTGCCCCTTCGCAGCGAGTGCAACAGCAATCGGGACTCCGTCCTGTCCTACACCAGCGTGAGAAGTAACAGCTCCTACCTGGGCAGCGACGAGATGGGGTCTGGTGAGTGCAGGGGGTCCCCAGCGGGACTTGGTTTTGTTTATTTTATTGCACTTTACTCGGTGTTATCTTATCCGATGTTTTTTAGTCTGGTAGTGCCTTTCCTTTCATTCACTCATTCAGCACATTTTATTGAGCACCTATGTTGTGCTGGGATCACAACAAGGAACCAAACAAAAGATCCTGGCCTCGTGGAGCTGACGTTCTCCACGAATGTCATGGGACACGGAACACATGAAAACATACATGATGCCTTAGAGATTGCGATGAGTTGCTCTGACGTCACTAAAATAGGGCGACTTGGTGGTTTCCATGACACGTGCTCAAACCAAAAATTCAGACGACATAGGAAAGTTCAGAAGAAGTACATGACAGTAAGTCAGAACCCCCAGAAATGACCAACCGTCACGTGTGGAGACCATTGGTGAGCACAGTCTGCACAGATGGACATGTGGGTGATGGCTGGGTGGACAGACAGACAGACATTGTACTCTATAAATTAGATCATCCTGAACTTACAACTTTTTCTGAAAGACTGAAATTTGCTTTGATTTTAGTTTCATTGATTTCAGCTTTTAAATGTTTTATTCTGTGAATAGGCTATAAATCCACTTGCTTCATAATTGAAAAGGCACGAGAGGGCGGGTGGTGACAGGCCTCCCTCCCCCTGGCAACCCCGTCTCCCAGTTCCCCAGCTCCCACGGTCACAGCTGCGTTGTGTGACCTTCCAGTGGTCGTCTGGGCATAAAAATTTAATTTCAATTTTTTTTCCAATTTAACAGAAGAAAGAGAAGCACAAGTAACGTTGAAGATATTGCTGAACTTTAGATAAATATTTCATCACATAAGATATTCGGCTATAAAAACTACCCCTGGGGAGGTTTGAGGAAGGAGCTTCCGTGTGGCGGCTGCTTGAACGGAAGCAGCTGGGGGATGGGTCGGAGACTTGGGGTCCAGCTCCTTCTCTCTGGCTCGCCGTCTCCTCATTCGCAGAGTCTCGGGAGGAAGAACAATGACTTACAGTTGTGTAATGCTTTAGTTCCTGCTGCCCATTTTGAAGGTGAAGAAACTGAGGCTCAGAGAGGTCAAGAAATTTGCCTGGTGTCACACAGCCAGGATCCCGATCTGTCAGACTCCAAATCCACTGTGGGTTGGAGCTCTGCAGCGACGTAGCCTCCTGGGGAGGAGGTTGGGCGGGTGTGAGATGGGTCGGAAACAGTTTGCTGATGGCTGTGGCTTCTTCCTCTGGCCAGGGGACGAGCTGCCTTGTGATATGCGGATCCCGTCAGACAAGCAGGACAAGCTTCACGGCTGCCTGGAGCATCTCTTTAACCAGGTGGGACCTTTGTTCCCACCCCTGGCCGGACCGTGGGTCTCTCCCGTCACCCGGGGTGAGAACCCATAAGCCAGAACCTGGGTCAGGCGCTGGGAATCCAGGGTCGCTGCAACCTGGAGGCCACAGGAGCCACACTGACCTCGAGCCTCCTGCCACCAGGTGGACTCCATCCACGCACTCCTCAAGGGGCCAGTCATGAGCAGGGCTTTTGAAGAGACCAAGCATTTCCCTATGGACCACTGCTTGCAAGGTGAGCACAGGGGCGCCCCTCTGCAGGGCTGGGCATGACATCCAGCATCTAACAAGGAGACGGCGAGGATGGGGAATGGGTGCCGACGGGGGGCAGGGCCCGGGCTCACACTCTCGGCCTTGCCCCTCTCCTGCCCAATGGCTAAGGGCTCGTCCAGGGGTCAGCAAGTTCAGCCCACAGGCCAAATCCAACCCATAGCCTGGTTCTGTACAGACTGTGACCCGAGAATGATATTTCACTTATAAAGAGGAATAAAAACAAAATAGAATAAATGAACACATGACAGACACCGTAAGCCCTGCAAAGTCTCAAGCAGTTTCTACCTGACTCTTTTAAAAAATATTTTTAATGATTTCAGAGAGGAAAGAAAAGAGAAAGAGAGGGATAGAAACATCAATGATGAGAATCATTGATCGGCTGCTTCCTGCACACACCCCACCAGGATTGAGCCTGAAACTTGGGCATGTCCCCTGAATGGGAATTGAACCATGACTTCCTGGTTCATAGGTCAACACTTAACCACTGAGCCACGCTGGCCGGACTACCTGGCTCTTTACAGAAAAAAATCTGTGGACCCCTGGGTGGGTCCCTGAGCCTCTCTGGGCCTCTGTCGTCCCGTCTGTAACAGGAAGGGAGGGACTGGAGCACAATTCACCAACCCTGGGGGCCTTCAGCCTGCCTCCATCATGTAACTCACATTCACAGAATCTACCTACGTCTTTATATTTTTAAAAAGGATATTCATTTTCTGCCTGCATTATTATTGACATAACTTCATTGAAAAAGTGATCCCCTTTAAAAGATGTAATTTTGTAAGGAACGTTTTAAACTCCCCATATATGGAAAACCTGTATAACATGCCATGAAATAACGACGACTGTGATAAACTCAATGGAAACAGCCACGAAAAATGTCATCATACTGCAGTCAGGGTCTGCTGCCTGCCCAGAGTGCTTTGCTCCTCCCTCATGAGAAGGATCAGTAAAGAAGTGTTAAGGACTCACCCACCAAATTGGGACTTACTTCTTGACATGATTGAGAGAAAAAAAATTGACATGTATGTCCTCCAACCCACCTTTCCTCCCATTTACCCATCTACCCACCTACCCATCCATCCACCCACCCACCCATCCATCCATCTATCCACTCCTCACTCATCCATCCATCCATCCACCCACCCATCCATCCACCATCTATCCATCCACTCATCCATCTATCCACTCCCCACTCATCCACCCATCCATCTACCATCTATCTAGCCACTCATCCATCCATCCATGCATACACTCCCCACACATCCATCCATGAAGCTATCCATCCAGTAAATAATTTCCAGGAACCAGTTTGTGCCAGACCTTGTGCTGGGCACTGGAGGCCCTGAGATGAATGTGACACTGCGCTGACCTCCAGGAGCTCCCAGTTGGGTGCAGGAGATAGGAAAAGAAACAGGCAGTTGCTCCTAAATGAGGGTAGGAAGTGTGGAGAGTTGGGCTGCCCTAGCTCAGCTACCCCTCCTGCTGTCTCAGGATCATCTCTTCCAGGATCAGACCTCAGAAAGCAGAAACATCAAGCCCAGAGGAACCAGAACCATAAATATCTCAGAAACTCTGGGCATTGTTGCAGGGAAGAGGCCCAAGAAACAGGGGCCTATGTCTGCCAGGGTCAGGTTCAAGTCTCAGCTCTGTCACAACTCAGCTATGTGACTTTAGGCAAGACACCTCCCCACTCTATGCCTGGGCTTCCTCCTCTGTATAGGGAAAAGGTTAAAGGTTCCTTAGTCATGTGCCAGCTTGATTGGCGTGGCTATGTGGAGGTAGTACCTGAGAAGAGAATGCATTGATTGATTTGTGATGTCTGCAAGCTTAGGAGACGAGAATGCAGTGATTGATTTGTGATGTCTGCACTGGATTGGTATCAGTGGTGAGGAGTTACACCTCAACTAGCAGGACGGTGTGCTAAGATTGATGAGTGATGTCTGCCATGGGTGTGGTACTATGAATCAGTAGCACATTTGCCATGTATTTGCCCTCCATGGACCAGATAGTACCCGAGTCCTGCCAGCATCCTTGCTCTTGGATTCTGAGCCTTGGAATCTGATGATGGGACATAGGCCTTTGTGCCACTGTTCTCCAAAGCGACTCTGCCCCTTTCCTGCCCTCATATCACTTTCCTGCCCCAGAGTTCAAACAGAAAGAAGAGTGTACAATTCGTGGCCGGAGCTTGATCCAGATCAGCATCCAGGAGGACCCCTGGAACCTCCCCAACTCCATCAAGACCCTAGTGGACAACATTCAGAAATACGTGGAAGGTCAGTTGGGCAGGGAAGGGTAACGTGGCGGGTTTGTGGCTGTTGATTCTTAGTGTGGAATGTGGAAGGGTCAAGAGTGGGTCCATCTCCATGTCCAGGGGTTGTGGGGGTGGGGAAGAGGACTCATGGCCCTGCCCTGGGCAGAGCCCTGGAACCGTGTACAGGCACATGATTAAGGAACGTCTGATTTGGGGTGCCCGGGGCTTCCTTGCAGAGTCAGGAGGCTGAGAAGGCTGAACTTACCCCTTCTTTTTCAGAAATTGTAGATTTAATTCAGTTCCTTTTATTTATTATCAAGGCCACAAGCTGGGTGTCCCCTGATCAGACTTGGGCCCACCGATGAGCTTTGATGATATAGCATAAAAAAAAGTGAATCGGTTGCCAGTGCTTCATTATCTGAGATGTCACATAACAATCTAGATTTCTGGCTACTCCTGAACAGTCAGGGGATCTGGCATTAACAGGCCTGCAGTTCCTACAGTCACTTGGGTGATGAGTGGCAGCTGCCGTCTTAGATGGGAGAGGGGTGACTTCCAGTTCACAACAGTCCTCATCACTGCCTGCTTCCTGGTGTCTGCCTCACACAGTTGCCTGCCTGACCCTTGGCATCATTTGAGTCCGGGATCCTGGCTTAGAAGGACCCTAGGCCAGGAGACATTTGACCAGGACAGCCAGAGGGGCCAAGCTTCAGAGCCATCCCCCAGGAACAGCGCCTGAGTTGGCCTTTCAGATTTTTCTTTTAAACCCCTTCTGGGCCTAAGAGCCTTTTTTTGAAGGAAAGAGACCAGGATGTTAGGCCTGTGTTCAGAAGGTCTGAGCTTTGTCTATGCGGGTGCAGGGCTGTGGCTGTGTAGACTGTGCATACGCGCCCGTGTGCTTGCATGAACGTGTAAGCATATAAGCGTGTGTCCACATGCATGTGCAAGGTGTGGGCTGGGGGCTCTGGCCCGGGAGTTGGAGGGGCTGGTTTCCGTCTCTGTTTGGTGGGTGTATGTAAACAGTTGGGGTACAGCTAGCAGTTGGGGTTCCATCCCCTGGAAATTGAGGGTTTCTGGAATTCACTCAATATTCAATCGGAGCTTCTTTAGCGCAACTGTTCATATTCAGAGCGTCCCTGCGCAGGGCTTGGGGCTTGGGCCTTGGCCTTCTGGGAGGGCCCAGCTCTGCTCGAATCTGTGCTAACCTCTCAGCTCATTCTTTTTCTCTGCTTCCCCTTCCAGATGGGAAGAACCAGCTGCTCCTGGCCTTGCTGAAATGCACAGGTGAGGGCTTTGAAGCAGCAGCTCTCTGTGATGGGCACAGAGGCATATCCAGGGGAGGGCATCCTGGCTGGCAGTGGTGCTCATGACGGCAGCCCAGCGAGGCCGCTTCTGCCGGCCGAGGTTGATATTCTCGTGGTCATCAGGGCCTGGACCCGGGGGAGGGAGTGACTCTGTGGCTCTTGCACCCAGAACTCCTTAGACCTCGTGTTCTTCCTCCTCTTGAGTCCAGGGCCAAGTCTCAGGGTCTTGGAGCCCTGTGTCTTGCCACCTCCCAGGCCCGAGGACAGGAGACAGAGGACTGATGACCAGTCAAGTCCTCAGCCCCACATGGGACTTCTACCCGGCCGACAATGGGGAGGAGGGAAGGGCAGATGGTGGGCTCGGGGAAGCTGGAAGGTGTTCTCTGTCCCTCCCTTCTTTCCAGAAATTCTCCGCCAAGTGGCAGCTAAAATAAGATCTAGGTCAAAATTGGTCTCTGAAAATCAGTTGACTAGAGCCAGTCATTGGAAATAATTCCTTCCAGAGGATCGGGCCCTGGATGAATGATTGCCTGAAATTAGCCAGTTCTGCAAACCACGTCAGGACAGGGGCAAGGAAAGGGAGGCAGGAAGAGGCTTCTCAAAAATAGAGAAAATGGTAAACGGCATTTCTTAAAGCATGGAGCTTGGCAGACATGCTTGGCGTCATTGCTGTCCTGCCAGTCAAGGTTGAGCAATCCCCTAACCAATGGAGAAACAACTGAGTAAGGTTTTGGGAAAGCCTCAGGGAAAATCACAAGGCAGATGGATCAATGAGAGAGTTGCGATTTTCAGTAAATTGGCTTGCTTTTGGAGAATTGATCGTTGTGGGGTTGGCTTTTGGTGGCTGGGATTGATTTTTGGCGAGCTGGCCCCAGATGGTTGGCCTGCTGGGGCTGGTGGTTGGTTCTGGGCCTGGGCTTTGGGGCTTGGGGGCAGGAGCACCTGCCCAGCGAGCCCATCCCCGCTCTCCAGACACGGAGCTGCAGCTGCGGAGGGACACCATCTTCTGCCAGGCCCTGGTGGCCGCGGTGTGCACCTTCTCTGAGCAGCTCCTGGCAGCGCTCAGCTACCGCTACAACAACAACGGCGAGTACGAGGAGAGCAGCCGGGATGCCAGCCGCAAGTGGTTGGAGCAGGTGGCGGCCACCGGCGTCCTCCTGCACTGCCAGTCCCTGCTGTCGCCAGCCACTGTGGTGAGTGAGGGGAAGCGGGATGAGTGCCCTGGGAGCCTGGGCAGGAGAGCTCCTGCTTACTCACTCAGGTTCTCGCTCACTCACCTACTGGTTCATTCAGCAGCTGTTTATTGAGCACCTACTGTATGCCACTGTTATGGGCACTGGGGATCAGCTATGGGCCAAGCACAGAGTTGTACTCAGGGATCTTAAATCCTAGTGGGGGGTGGGGGGGGATAGACATAAATAAGTAAAATAAGTGATATAGACCAGTGGTTCTCAACCAGGGTAGTTTTACCTCCTAGGGGACTTGGCACTGTCTGGAGACATTTTAGGTTGTCACAAGGAGGGGAGAGAAGGTGCTACTAGTGTCTGGTGTGTAGAGGCCAGGAATGCTGCTGAACATCTTACAACACACAGGATGGTCCCCACTCCCCTGAGAATTTTCTGGCCCGAAATGTCAATAGTGTCACACTTGAGAAACCCTCCTATATAGTGATGAAAGCTAAGGAGAAAAATTAAGCAGGGAAGGGGACAGGAAAAGATGGGGCGACAGCAATGGAAAGTTTCACTAAGGTAGCCAGTGAGGGCCTCACTAAGAAGGTGGCATCTGCCCAGGAACTGAAAGAGGAGAGGGAGTGAGCCATGAGGATTCTGGGGGAAGTCTCAGGCAGAGAGAATAGCAGATGCAGAGGCCCTGAGGCAGTGTTTGAGAAATTGCAAGGTGGCCCTATGGATAGAGCGGAAGACGCTGGGGCAGGCGGAGGTGAGGCTTGAGAATTGACTGGGGTCAGACTGTGGGGACTTGCAGGACTTTGGCTGGTCCTCTGAGTGGGTGTGAGCCATGGGAAGGTTTCGAGCAGAGAAGGGATGGGATCTGACTTTGACACTGTAAGAACCACTCGTGCTCCTTGGTGGGGAAGGCCATGAGGGCAAGCGCAGCAGCCGGGCGGCCAGTGAGCTGGCTTTTGTAATAATCCAGGTGGAATTCCTTGGTGCAGACAGCATCTCAGTTAATCCTGGCACTAGCTCCGAGGCAGGGTTTTCACTTCCCACGTTTTAGGGATGAGAACGCTGAGGCCCAGGCAGCCAGGTTTGAACTCTGGGGGTCTAACTCTAGGCCCTCCTGCCCCTAGGTTGCCCTGCTTTCTCTGCATCTCCTTTTTATCTCTGATCCCACTGTCCTGTCACTCAGGGCTCAGAAGCAGGTCCAGTTCTCTGCTGGCCCCCAGGAGGCAGAACCCAGGACTCATCATTTAAGGGTGCTGGGGCCCAGAGCCGATGTCCCCCAGAAATGAAGCCTGCAGCAATTCTCTGTACTGTTTGGTCCTGCACCCCATGTTCCCAGTCGGGAGCTCCCCAACCTCTACGCAGTGGTTCTCAACCTTCTGGCCCTTTAAATGCAGTTCCTCATGTTGTGACCCAACCATAACATTATTTTCGTTGCTACTTCATAACTGTAATGTTGCTACTGTTATGAATCGTCATGTAAATATCTGATATGCAGGATGGTCTTAGGCGACCCCTGTGAAAGGGTCGTTCGACCGCTAAAGGGGTCGCGACCCACAGGTTGAGAACCGCTGCTCTACAGCTTCCTAGACATTTTCCCAGGCAGGGCTGAAAGCCACAACTGCTGGCTGTTGGGAAAGCGTGGCCTAGGGGCGCCCTCTGCTGGCCCGTTTGGCACACACATCGCTTTCTCCTGGTTCCTGGAAAGTGCCACCCGGGCCTGGAAAGGCCCCAGGAACACTCAGCCCTCACCGTCTGTCCTCAGACCAGAGCCCAGTGCGTTAACTCACCCGTCACCACCAGGTGCCGGGCTCGGAGCTGGGCACAGGGTGTCGGAAGCTCACTTTCTAGTTGGGGGAAGCAGTTTGGAAAGAAGGAAGGAAGGAAGAGGGAGGAGAGACGGACAGGAGGTAGTTATACAGAAGACTTAGAAGGTGATTACGTTTCTTTGGATTTAAATGGTCAGAGATGTCCTCTCTGAGGAGGTGATGTTTGAGCTGAGACCTGCGTACCAAGACAGCCCGCTAGGTAAATGGTCCGAGGAAGAGTGTGCTGGGCTGAGGGAACAGCATGTGCAAAGGTCCCAAACAGGCCAGTGTGGCTGGAGGGGAGCAGGCCAGGGGGGGATCAGGGTATGATGTCAGCAGGGCCACGTCTATAGGGCCTAGGACTTTATTCTGGAAGCAGAGGGAGGGTTCAGAGGCTTTGAGCAGCAGTCACAGGGCAACCCCAGGAGTCTGCCTGTAGATCTGGTAATCCCTAGGCTGCCCTCTCCCTCTGCATCTCCGGTTTTACCCCTGGCTGCCCCGTGTCCGGGGAAGGGTGGCATAGGGGGGCCTGTGAAAAGGCTCGTGTGTCCTCTGGAGACGGGGGTCTTGTGTTGGGGGTGGTGAGGAGGGTTGAGGGAGATGCTGGATCTGGGGTATGTTTTGAAGGTCAGCCTATCAGGACTTGGAGATGGGCAGTGTATAGGGTGAGCGGAGAGAGAAATCAAGAAGTCCTTGCGGTCAAAGTTTAGGGCTCTGTGCTGAGATGGGGCCCACGGCAGGGGTGTGAGGAGGAAAAGAAGGACTTTTGGGGGCGTGCCACGTTTGAGATGGTTGAGTTGGATTGCTGGACGGTCCGCGCAAGAGGGCCACCCGGCACATTAGAGCAGAGCTGGGTTCTAGCCTTGGCAGGTTCAGGACAAGGGAACCCGATTTCACATCCGGCCCCTGAGAGCCCAGCGGAGCCTGGTGCCTGGTAGGCCCACAGCGAGTGTGTCGGCTGGTGTTGAGTCACAGCATCTTGAAGTGAACCCTGGGGCAGGGGTGGCATCTGACACTCCTCCTCCCGTCTCCCTCCTGCAGAAGGAGGAACGGACCATGCTGGAGGACCTCTGGGTGACCCTGTCGGAGCTGGACAACGTCTCCTTCTCCTTCAAGCAGCAGGACGAGAACTACGTGGCCAGTGAGTGATTCCCCGCTCCCAACATGAGTCGGGGAACTGCGTTGGGGACCACCCTGCCCCCAGGCCAACTGCCCAAGGCCGACCTGGGACCCAATACTTTCAAACCTCATGCTCTCAACATACATGGAAAAAGAGGGTATATTTTTGTATAAACCCCATTGTCTCCAGAAGCTCTTAAAAGGGGGGAACAACCAGTACCCAGTTCTTACTAAAATTTCTAGAGATATCCGTTATTGGGGTGAAGACTTGTTAATATTTTCTAAGAATTTATAGCGCAATTAAGTCCCTCCCTCCCTTCCTCGCTCCCTCTACCTGCCCACCATTCATCCACCCATTCATCCCTCTACTTATCCATCCCCATCCACCATCCCACCTATCCATCCCCCACCCACCTACCAGCCCATTCATCCACTCATTCTCCACCCATCCACACACCCCTAATTATGAGCACATGATATGTGTCAGGCACAGTTTTCAATTCTGAGGCCACCGTGGAGAAATATGGCCGTGGCTCCTGCCTCCTGAAGCCCACGGGCCCGCCCAGCAGGTCTCAGCCCAGCTGCTGGTATTCAAAGACACCGATCCCCATCCCAGCCTCAGCCCTGGCCGGTGGAGTCACTCTGTGGGGTGGATCGTGGGCATTGGGGTTCTAGAAAAGCTTTCCAGGTGACTGTGAGGTACAGCCAGGATTGAGGACCACTGGGCTGGGATCTGTTGCCACTTTTCTATGAGTGTGGTCCCTGGACCTGCAGCCACTGGGACCTCGTTAGAAAGGCGAATCCTCAGGCCCCATCCCAGACCTGGAAGTGGAGCCCATAGACCTGTGTTGACAGGGACTGGGCGGGTTTGAAGCACACTCGTTTGGGAACCACTGCTCTAGGTCAGTGATTCTCAACTTTTTAAAAAATTATCACCTCCGTAAGGAGTCGGTTTAGTTTTTTCCTAATTGCTGCAACCCCATTACATTTTAATACCACGGATATACTATATGTCTGTTTAGGTACTGTATGTGTATCTGTGCTTTATACATAAAAAGAGTCCTTTCTTTTGGGGCCATTGCCTCAAGAAGCAATTTTCATCTCTTTAGGGGTGATTTCACCCTGTTGAGAATGTGTGAAAATTTAGAGGGACAATAGATTTTGTTTTAGATGCCAATTGGAATTGATGGTCAGTCCTATCAATAGGCAAAGTTGGGCTTAGGGAGAACTATTGATTGATTAGTTATGTCTGCCATAGGTGCCAGATGGGGCATTAGTGATTGATTAATGATGTCTGCCACGGGTGCCAGATAGGGTGTTGATACCATGCCTCCCATAAACTGTACCCTCTGAGTGTAAATAAATGAGGGCAGCATTTGGCAGGCAGAGGCCTGGGGTACCAGGTGAGGAGGACAGGAAACATTCGTGAGGCTCTGAAGACAAACACTGACAACCGCTCAGCTGGGCAAAGTCAGTGTCAGGTCTAGGAATTGAGCAGTGGGAACTGGGACCTGTTGAAAGAGGTGAAAAGGGAGGCCAGAGGCTGCTCTTCTGAGCATGGGAGGCCTGGGCTGTCTGAGGCTACCCCCGGGGGATGGGAGGGCAGGGAGGCCTGAGGGCAGACAGGTGACCCAGGATGCCACCCTGAAGGTAGGAGGCACGGGGGTCTAAGGCTGCCCCTCTGGGGTGGGGAGAACAGGACATCCCACTGGAGGTCTGGAGGAAGGTCTGAAGCTGCCCTAACAAAGGTGGGCAGGGCTCCCCTGGGCTTGGGTGGTGACCTGCCCGCCCCCCACCCCCCCATGTCCTCCCACAGACACCAATGTCTTCTACCACATTGAGGGCAGCCGGCAGGCGCTGAAGGTCATCTTCTACCTCGACAGCTACCACTTCTCCAAGCTGCCCTCCCGCCTGGAGAGTGGGGGTAGCCTGAGGCTGCACACCGTGCTCTTCACGAAAGGTGAGCTGTGGGGTGCTGAGGGGGGCCCACAGGGGACACCCAAGGCTCAGAGCACACCGGGACCCCACCACCTGCCCGCCCTCTTCTTCCTTCACAGCCCTGGAGAACCCAGAGGGGCCTCCTCCTCCAGGCAGCCAGGTGGTGGAAGACTTGCAACAGGAGATCAACACCCAGTCCCTGGAGAAGGTTCAGCAGTATTACCGCAAACTCAGGTATCTGCCCGGGGCACATGCTGGGGACAGGAATCTGGACACTGCTGCGGGAACTGGGTATTAGAATATAGGGGCACCAGGCAGCCCCCAGCATGGAGTGGGAAAAGTGCCTTTTCCTGAGCACCTACTGTGTGCCAGGCCCTCTGCCTACACATGCTCATCAGGGTTCTCACACAGTCACGGTGGTCATTCTAAACCACTTTACAGACGAGAAACGGAAGCCCAGAGTGGGTGCCCAGCTTGCCCAAGGCCACAGAGCTGGATGGTGGCTGAACTGAGCTTGGAACTGGGTCTGCTTGGCTTCCGAGCAGGTCCTTGCAACCGAGAGGAGCTGCCTGTCTCATTTCATGTGGGGTGGGAGCTGGGTGGGATTGTTGAGCCTGTGAGTAAGGGGCGTGGCCCTGCTGAGAGGAGGCCCCCTGAGAGAAGTGGAGGGAGCAGGGCCACATTCTCAGGAGGAAGCCTCACACCCAGGGAAGCAGCTTCCCTACCCCCACCCTCACCCCAGCCCTTCCTCCCCACCTTCTCCCTCTGGGGAAAGGAGGCTGAAGGTCAGCAGACCAAGCTTCAGGGGCTGGGTAAGCACTGTACTGTTTTGGGGTTTGGCTTTACTACTTGGAAATGGAAGCTGATGCTTTCAGGGAAAACACCCAGTTTTGTTATTAAAACTGGCATCTCTTCGGATTGATCGATGCCATCAATCTGCTCCATGCTGCTGTTGAATATTGAAAATATTACATCTCTGACCCTTCGTTTATTCCTTCTTTCGTTCAGCACATGTGGGCCAGGCTCTGTTCTGGGTGCTTGCTCAGGAGTCAGCAGTGGCCCATAAAGCCTCTTCTTCATGGAGCATAGATTCTAGAGCAGCAGTTGTCTGGCTCATCCCCCGTTTTGTCAATAAAGTTTTATTAGCACACAGTCGCGCTCATTTACGTATGGATGTCTTCGGCTGTTCTTGTGCTACAGTGGCCAGGCTCAGTAGGGTTTTGATAGAGACTGGTCCACGCAGCCCAAAATACTGACTGCTTGGCCCTTCCCAGAAAAAGTTACCGAGTCCTGCTCCAGAGGGGGCGATGGCAATAAGCCAGGGAACAAAGCGATGCAGCGTGTTACGTGGTGAGAGTATTCAGAGGACAGAGACGCAGGACAGGGGTTAGAGAGAGGGGGGTGTCAGGTGCTGACCAGCTGACCAGGACGGGCCATCAGGGAGAGGTGGCATTTGAGGGGTGCCTGGAGGCCCCTTTTGCTCCCCGCCTCGGTCTGTGGCAGGGACGGAGCGTGGAGAACTGTGCAAGGCGCTCTCAGTCGTTTCTTTCTGAGCGTCGTGGGCGGGCAGATGAGCTGTGGCGGCAGTGGGTGGGGGCTGCCTGGATGGGGGCATGGACACCCCCCACAAGCCCATATCTTCTCTCTCAGGGCGTTTTACCTGGAACGGTCTAACCTGCCCACAGATGCCAGCACCACGGCGGTGAAGATAGACCAGGTGCGCCACCTGCTGTGTTGTGTGGGCGGGGCTCGGGTGGCTTTCCGAGGGCCTGCGCTCCGGGCCTGTCACCCACTTCCTAGCCTCAGGCAGGCCTCAGGTTTGACAGCGGTTTAGGGGGTACTGGCCTCAGATTGTGAGGCTGGGGGTCCCGAGAGACGTGGTGGCCATGGCCCTTTGGGAGTCTCTAGTTTCGCTGGCAGGATATTAAGATGACAGAACTGGCAAACCACCCTTTTCTGCCTCCACATGCAGTGGAGGAGCTGGGGTGGGAGGAAGGTTCTTCCTGGGGAGGGGGGCTGGGGCTGGTTGAGACAGTTTGGAGAGGGCACTTCATTCAGGCTTAGTTGGGGGCACACCTGGGCAGGCAGGTGAAGAGAATGAGATTTGAAGGTTAGCCCTGAAATACATCCTGAGCACTGAAAGCCAGCTTGTGGGGCAGTGGGGAGCCACAGATGGTCCTTGAGCAGGGGCTGGGGAAGGTTAAATGGGCTATAACCCCCGGTGAGGGGAGCTGGGAGGACGCTGCAGTAACTGAGCTGGACTGGAGGGAGTAGATGGGGTAGAAGGCTGGGCGGGGGCCTCCTCGGACTGTCCGGATGTGTGTGTGCACCTCACAGCTGATTCGTCCCATCAATGCTCTGGATGAGCTCTGTCGTCTCATGAAGTCCTTCGTCCACCCCAAACCTGGTGCCGCTGGGAGCTTGGGTGCTAGCCTCATCCCCGTCTCCTCCGAGCTCTGCTACCGCCTGGGGGCTTGCCAGATCGCCATGTGCGGCACGGGCATGCAGAGGTGAGCTGGGAGCTGGGCACTGAGGATCAGAGAGCAAAGGCAGAGGGGTCACTGTGTGACACTGACGCGTCAGAGGGTGCAGTGAAGCAGTCAGATGCTGGCTTTGCGTGGGGTGCTGGAGGGGGGTCCTCTTGGAGAGGAGACCCCTGGGGTAGGGAGTGAGTTCAGCAATTATCTGGGGGTGGGGGCAGTTCTCAGCCCAGAGGCAAGGGCTCTCCTGGGGAGAGGAGGACATGAGGCCAAGGGCCTGCCGTGCTGTGATGGGTGATGGTCGGATGGTGGCTGTTCCTGGCGTGTGCGGTCGCAGAGGCCTCACGTGGTGGGCAGGAAGTGCCCGTCTCACCGGCCGCCCCCTTGCCCCTCCCTGCAGGAGCACCCTGAGTGTCTCCCTGGAGCAGGCGGCCATCCTGGCTCGGAGCCACGGGCTGCTACCCAAGTGCATCATGCAGGCCACGGACATCATGCGGAAGCAGGTGAGACGGCCCTGCCAGGCTATAGGGCGTCCTGGCCTGGGCACCTTGGGCTGAGAGCAGGAGGAGGGGCCATCTGGGGCTGGGCAGTCATCAGCCTCACCTGTGGCCCTTCTCCCCAGCTAAAAGGGGCCCAGGACTTCTGCTTCTGGGCCTGTTACCCACCTTTCCGCACTGCACCCCCACATGTGCTTGCTCAAATGTCCCGAACTTGAACTCCCATGCAGAGGCAGGTCCCAGCCCGATGGTTCTTTCTTCCCAGGGCCCCAGGGTGGAGATTCTGGCCAAAAACCTGCGAGTCAAGGATCAGATGCCCCAGGGCGCACCTCGGTGAGTGGCTGTCCCCCCTCCCTCCTCTCCTCTCCGCAGGGAAGACCAGGACCTGGGCTGGCATCAAACTCCTGGCCTCACCCCAGGCAGACCCCTGGGTAGTCATATGGGGCTTCACCTCTCACTTATGGGGGCCCCACTTTGGGAAGTGACAAGCATGCTTAGTTTTGTACTCCCCAGAGGAGCACCTACTGTGTCTGGGAAGATGACACAGAGCCCCCCAAATGAGCCATGGGCAAGGATTTGATGGGATTTCCCTCCCCCGGCCCTTGCTCTGCCTCCTCGCTACTCTCAGGCCCTCTGGCCATCGGCTGCTTCCTGTCCTCAGGACCCCATCATCTCTCCACGTTGATTTCATGGTACCCTGTGCTGCCCCCTCTCCCAGTAGTGCCTCATATTAGTCCATCTTCTCTCTCCATCCCACTGCCCCAGTTTGCTATCAGTTCTGCTCACAATTTTTAAATCACTTCATTTTGAAATAGTTTGACTCACAGGAAGTTACAAAAGTAGTACAGAGGGTGCCCTTCACCCAGCTCTCACGTAACCACAGGACATCGACAAAGCCAGGAAACGGCTGGTGATCGGGCAGCTCCCACGCAGACCTTATGGTTTTCACCCTCACTTTGAATACTTTTATCTGTTAACTTACCCCACTCCAGGCACCGTTCCGATCTTTTCCTGTATTAAACAATAACTCTGTGAACAAGATGCTCTTCTTGTGCCCAGTTGGCAGTTGGGGCCCCGGAGGAACAGAGAGGTTAAGGATCTTGCCTGAGGTCACACAGCTAGTAAATGGCAGAGCTGGGATGCTGAACCCTGGCAGGCTGAGCCAGGGCCAACCTCCTAACCACTGTACCGCTTCGCTTCTCTGTCTTGTCCGTGTCACCGCAGCCGTTCTCCCCACGGCACATCTGCCTCTTTTGCTTGGAAGCCATTAGTGGCTCCTTCTTACTTGACAGTGAAACTCAGTATCCTTCCGATGCAGAAAACCAAGGCAGCTTTCTGTGTCCTGCAGGGAGAGGCCCCCAAGCTTATATCAAGTGAAAAAGCTCAAGAGCTAGACCACTGTGACTAGTTTGCCACCATTAGTGTGAAGAAGCGTACACACCCACACATGTACACATCCCCCCCCACATGCAGGCCGGCTCTGTGTGTAAAGCCCTTGGGCGGCTGGAGGGAGCGGAGACTGCCTGTGGAGAGGAGGCCGCCCCGGGGGAAAGTGGGGGCAGCATAAATACTTTTCACTCTGTTTTTTAAAACATCTACTGAGTTTTGTTTTCTGGGCATGGACTGCCTGTTCAAGTAAAGATTGAAGTCATATTAATAATAGGCCCCAGCCCGCCCCGGCCCCTCCTCATCCTCTTCGCCTCCATCCGCCAGGCTCTACCGCCTCTGCCAGCCGCCGGTGGACGGAGACCTCTGAATGCGGAGACGCTTGGTGCTTGACTGCGTTGTCTGGAGCTGGGATCTGGGAGGACACGTGCTGGCCTGCTCCAGAGCCCATCCGAGGCCTCACTCCAGGACCTGCCCAGCCTTCTCCATCACCTCCTGCAAGGACAGGCCGTGCCCCCACTCGGACGAGCAAGCCGATAGGCCTGGGCCCGCATGTTTCCACACTTCCGCCAGAAACCCAAGGGTGCTGGGGACCCACCGAGCTGATGGGTGCCGCCAGGGCCCCGGGGACACGGGAGAGGTCATGGCCACCGCAGTTGGAGGCCCACGGACGTGGCTCCCTCGGGCTGGCTCAACCTGCACTTTGAAACCCTGGTTTCCTTCTAAGTCCACATTCCAGGTGACACGTGTCTCCGCCGCCTCACCTTGGCTTCCAGACTCCCCCCCGTACTAACCTGCTCAGTGGACTCGGAAAAGCAGGCCTCCGCCAGGAAGACAGAGGGACAGGGTGCAGCATCTGTCACCAAGAGGACACTCGGAAGCCGCACCAGCTTCCGACGGCACCGCCATCGGGACTTGAGCCGTCAGCCCTGGGCACGAGATCTGCTCTGACTTTATTTATGTGGCGTGAAATCTCTATGGTTTACTTTGAGACTCCGCCCCCCCCCGCCCCCCGTTGTGTGATTATGCATTTTAAATTTCAAAGAAAGGTGTATTGTCTAACGGGACCATCATAAGGTAGTCTTGACAGCTTTCCCCAGTACTAAAAAGAAAAAGAAAAACTAAATTATTGAAAATTCAAAAACATGTCAGTATTTCATCTTTTTAAATATTAGGGTCATAAGGTATTGCTTACAGGTACCTATTAGCTGGTCAGTATTAGAATGAATGACTTTCCTCTCTCTGAATGACTGGCTGTAAGGGTTCGAGAGGCGGCTGGGCCAGGTCTAGGGACTGGAGGGGACTGAACCACCCACCTGAGATACGGTCCCCCATGCAGGTGTGTCCTGCAGGTAAGAGGGCCACAGGAAACCCTGGGTGGTGGCTTCTGTAGCTTATTTTGTTGATGCTCGCTCAGGGCAGGGCGCTTGGGACTTCTCAGCCAGCCAGGGAGGGAGACAGGAAGACAACCTATCTGCCTTCTGGGCGCCAAGCCCCCCCAGGGCCCCTCTCCGCAGTTCATCCCCTCGAGCTCCTGCACAGTAGCAGGGAAATGTCACAGCGGAGGCAGAAGAGAGGGGCGTCGTTCTGCCCTGGGCTGGTGGTGAGAGCAGGTGTGGGTTTCCCGAAGCCCCCCCAGAATGTTGGACCCTTGAGCCCCGGGGGCCGCCTTCCTGAGCATTAGACTGCAGAGGCGGGCTTGTTGCTGGGCACTGGTGACGCGATGCAAACGAGGACCTGACCTGCCTGGCGGGAAACGGAGAGGGGCCGTGGAGGGCAAGGCCTCGTGCACTGGTTTACTTTAAAATGTACAGATTCTCCATTAAATTCATGATAGATTTTTTATTATTATTAAAAGT
Organism: Myotis lucifugus; assembly: GCF_000147115.1. Taxonomy (NCBI): domain Eukaryota; kingdom Metazoa; phylum Chordata; class Mammalia; order Chiroptera; family Vespertilionidae; genus Myotis; species Myotis lucifugus. The sequence continues at coordinate 1,505,277 of NW_005871138.1, forward strand.
CAATTTATAATACAAAGATCTTGATCTGTGGTTCCTTGGGGGCCGACCTGGTGGCAGGGGGGTGGTGTGGCCAGCCTCATGTTGGAATGAGCCCAGGCCTCCAAGACCACACGGCGGGGTCATTGAGCCCGTGACCTCTAGTCAGCGACATCCCTCTGAGCCTCAGCTTCCTCCTGTAAATCGAGGACAGTGTGTATTTTCCCCTGCAGAGGAGCAGTGAGGACAACCGAGATTTCACTGCAGGTCTGCGCCTCAGGTGTGCCAGAACGGGCTTTCTATTGTATTTCACCTTTATTTTGGGTTCTGACCTCCCATTTCACGGCGATGGTGGAAGAATGTGTCTATTTTCCCAGGTGTCCCCCACCTCCTCCTGGGTGTCTTGCCAGAGTTCCTGGTCTTACATGTACCCAGGGGTCAGGGTGGGTCCAAGGGAAGTCACTGAGCCATCCTCTGCCCCAACCTGCGAGGCCCATTTGGATCTGGGGTCTGGGATTGGGGCTGGAATGGTGGTCCAAATACTCAACACGTGGTCAGACTGGTGCCCAGCCAATCAGGAGCCACACTAGCTGCAAGCAGACCAATCAGAACACAAGCTGGAGCAGACACTGTGCACACCTGAGCCTGTTGTCTAGGTCCCAGGCTGTGAGCTGGTTCTCACCTGCCAGGGCCCAGGCCATCTTTTAGAAGCTCCCTGGGCCCGTCTGCCCAGCCGGGTAATCCCAATCCCTGGTGGGATCTGACCTGCAGACTTGCGAGGCTGCCCTATGCCTGTCTCCCTCTCTCTGCCTCCCTTTCCACCACCTTCCCACCTTCCTTCCTGTTACCTGTTCTTTTCTCTCCCTCCTTTGCCACACCTTGGGAAGCACCGACATCTCAGAAAGACTCCCTCCTCTTAAAGGCACCCACACGGGTATGGCCACCCTCGGGTCCCTTCTGAGCCATGATGCCCACACGAGTCCTGCCGTTTCAGACTAGAGCCCATTCTCTTTTCATCTCTTCCTTCCAAACTAACCGTTCCCAGTGCATCCTCTCAAGGTCCAGCGTGGGCTCTTCCAGGGAGAGCGCGAGCCTTGTGTCTTTCAAAGGGCAGGTTTCAAACACGCAGTGCTTCATCGGCGGGAGTGAATCCTGGTGGGACTTCAGCACAGTGACAGGCCGATTATTTGGAATTATCTGGGGTCAGTTTTGGATCCAGAAATATCACTGTAAGGGAAGGGCTGTCACCTCCATCTGTATGTGATGCCTTCCTTGGGTAGACACTTACACAGGAAGCAGAAACTTCTGCCTGTGCTGTATGGGCTCCTGCAAGGCGGAAGTGCGTTCTGCTACAGTGATGGACGGGCAGCTTTGGTGTGGCCTTGAACAAGTCACATCTCTTCTCAGACACAGGGCTGCCTCTGCAAAGTGGGGGTAAAGCCTTTCTCTCCAGAGGGCCTTTGTCACAGTTACAACATGGAGCATGAGCTGGGAGGGCATTTTACAGGAGACAGGAGGTCTCAAACTGGCGGGCCTCCGGCTGAAATGTGGACATGGATGTCTGTGTGTTTTATTTTCCTGATATGGTGTCTTTATCATTTGGAATCAGATAGTCACATTTAAGAACCAGCAGGTTTCACTTCCAAGTTCTGATTTTTGTTTTTTCTTGAAAATTCAGGAGCTCTGGTTGCACTGGCCCGTATTCCCACCTGGCACTTGTCAACTGGAGCTGAGAGGTGGCCAGGGCCCCTGGGCAAGGCGCCAGCTCTCCAGTGCCCGCAGCCTCACCTCCCCGCATGCTCCTGTACTGACCCGCCTGACTCTGGTGGCCCTGCCCAGGCAAGTGTGGTCAGAGTTGGCCTTCGGACTGTCCAGGTCCTCAGCTCTAGAGTCCCCATGATGGTGTCAGCTGAGGGAGAACTGTGGCCAGGTTGCTGTGCTGGCCAATGGAGCATCAAGAGGTGGGCAAAACCCTGCAGTTGATGAGTCTCTCGGTCGGACCTCGGTTCTCTGCTCTCCCCGGACCACAGCTGGGCCCCGGTGTCTGCATCTATCTGATCCTCAGTTTCTTCCGCTGTCCAGTAGCCAGAGCTTGCACCTCTAACCACATTACTCTGAGTCTGGGCTCGATTGTTCAGGGAAGTCGGGGCTTGGACTAAGACTTTGAAATCAGACCCTCGCCTGCCCCTGAACTGCCAGGATTCTGTAGTTGCTGAGTGGCCATCCCTCAGCAAGTCCCGTCTCTCTAGTAGCCTCAGTTTCCTTTTCTGAGAAATGGAGATGATTGCACCCACCTGTTTGAGTTGCTGGGGACCAACAGTCTCTGGGGCCCACAGTTTAGCTTCCAGGGGATAAATGTGGTGCCTTGTCCACCCAGCAGGTGGCACCAGAGATTGTGTAGTGCTCAGGGGTTGAGGTTCCCTGGCCCCTGGTCCTGCCAGGTCCCGCCTACCCAAGCGCTGGCTCCCAGGTGCCCACATCTGGGACAAAGAGCCTGGAGGCAGGGGCTGGGATTGTCTTGATGATGGGCCCTGGCACCTGCCTTTCTAGGCTGGGCTAGGCCTGACTTGGCGTGCATATTTCCTCTATTTTTTCATTTTTCTTTATTCCTCTCTCTCGATTATTTTTGTCTTTCCCCCTCCATTTTCTTTCTTTCCTATTTTTTTTTTGTCCCATAACATATGTCTGTGAGCTAGAATCTATTTTTATATTCTTTCCTTTTTACTTTTATGCTTTTACTTCTCTTTCATTTTTCTTCCCTTGCAGTTGGATATATGAGAAAGATGTAAAAAAAATACCAACCTCTTGCAAAGTGATGTGCTTGAGGGCGGTGACCAGATACCCAGCTACTAATGTGCACAGCCCCACCTCGCCCAGAAACCACGACCTGCAGGGAAACAGACACCAGGGGGCGCTGTGCACCAGGGTGTCCGGCCTGACCTCTGTGAGCAACTGGGGAGCACTGTAAGTCTCTGGGGCTTTGGGGCTTTTGGGGGAGATTCGTCAGAAATCATGACCGACTGCTGCCCCTCTCTGGGTGCTAGTCCCCTGGAGGGTGGAGGGAGGTCAGGAGAGGGCTGTAGGGATGTGTACGGCCGAGCAGCAGGGTCCAAGTGAGAGTCCTCTGACATGCTGGGTGATCCCGGCAGGGCCCTGCCCTTCTCTGTGCCTCAGTTCCCCACCTACAACAAGGGGCATAAAACTCATTCCTCACAAAGGACTCCTCATCCTCTGGCCAGCCTGGCCTCTCCCAGACTTGCCTGAAGGACCAGTAGAAATGTTCAGAATCTCTCAGTTGTTGAGCATAGTTTGCCGGCGGCTTAAAGGCCTCATGTCATGTGATCCCCTGACCAGCCCTTCAAGATAGGTACTGCCAAGCCCCCATTACAGAGGAGGAAATGTACAGATAGTTTGAGTTACCCACAGCCTGGTCCCTATACGGTTCCAGAGCTGTTGTAGCAACATTGCATTTAGAAAGCGGGGAGTACAGCAGCCTCTGGATTTTGTGGGCTCTGCCCAGGTGCAGCATGGGAGAATCTGGCTTTGGTCCCAGAACTTAGAGGACATGGGGGCGGAGGAAGGGGAGGGTTGAAGAGGTCGCCTTGCTAAGGGAAGGACCGCAGGTTGTCAGGGGAAAATGAACGAGTGCTTTGCTGCCTTCTTGTCGTGGATGCTGCCTCAGGGCTTTGCACATGTTCCAGACTGCATGCGCCAGGAGGGTAGGGCCTGCCTTGCTCACAACTGCATCCCCAGTTTCTGGCTGGTGCAGGGTAGGTGCTCAAAGTGGGATGAATCAGCAAATGAGTGACTACGCAGGGAGGATTCTGACCAGCATACAGCCGTCTCCTCAGGTGAGTGGTGCATGTTGGTTTAATCTTCAGATTCCAGAAAGTCCACGGTTGTAGCTCTTGCCTTACTGGATGTGACAGTTCTGGCCCTGACCCAGACCCAGGCACTGTAGGCTTTCTGCTCCATCTGTCTCCCTCACGGGCACCCTCACCTGGGCTCCAATCCCTCGTAGGAAGTCACAACGGAGCTGAACGTCCCTGCAGGAACGTTCTTCCATCAGGCTGGGCCTGAGTCACCGGGGGCTGGGGCCGATTTGGCAGCAGGGCACAGCAGATGCTGCAAAGCCACCCTGGCCTGAGGAGACCCACCCTGTCCAGAATGTATCTGCAGCCAGCATTCCGACACACAAGAGGGTTGCAGAAGAAACTCGTATGTGATGCTAGGTCTGGCTCAACAACCCACTTGGCCCCGCCTCTTGCCCTCACTGGCATCATTTAACAGATATTTATTGGAGGCCTTCTGGGAGCCAGGCCCCATTCTAGGGCCAAAGTCACACCAGCGAAGTGCTTGTGGAGTTTATTTGCTGCTGGAAGGTGACAAAAAAAAAAAAAAAAAAGAGTCAATAAACACATGGGTACATACTATGTCAGGTGGTATTAATGCCAATAAGACAAGTGCAGCAGGTGGGAGGACAAAGACAGATGCGCGAGCTCTTTTACCAAATGGCCAGGGAAGGCCTCTCTGGGGCAGACCCTTGAGTGGAGATCTACGGAGGAGAGACGTGGAGACGGCTGGTTCCAGGAAGAAGAGAGAGCAGCTGGAAAGGCCCAGAGGTGAGAACGCTCCTGGGGAGTGGGGGGCATGGTGAGAAGCCCACTTCGCCTGAGCAGCGAGGGAGTGGAGGGAGGACATGACATCAGAGAGGGCAGGACCAGGGCACAGAGGTGACCAGCGGGCTTTGGCGTTCACGCCTAGAAGCAGGAAGCTGCTGGCGAGTTTTGAGCAAACGACAAACAGTTTTCTCATCTGTAAAACAGAGCAATCCCAGCTCCCCGCCCGCTGGGCCTGCCCGTTTGAGTGTTTTCGAAAAGAAGCTGAGAGTACTCTTCAGAGCGAAAGTGGCATTGGAACATTTTATTTCTACAATATGTTATGCTTTTCTTATTGTGTTTTAGGAAATGTGTGGCATTCTGATGGCATGTAATGATATTTCTGTTTATTCTCCACAGCCGCCTCTGGGATGAGCTCCAAGGCAGGGGCTTCGGGCTCTTCAAGGTGGGTGACTCGAGGGGGCGCTGCAGGTGCTCGGACTGGTGGGTGGGGGAGATGCACTCCCCTGGGGTCCTCAGGTTACTGCTGTGCGACACCCATAGCCCGGGAGAGAGGTGGATCTCGTCCCTAGAGGTATGAGAAAAATAGCAGGGGACACTGACTGAGCGTTTAGTATGTATCGCCCCCATCTTCCCAGCAATCCTCTGGGCCATTCTCCCAGTATAGGGACAAGCAAAGCCAGCAGCTGCATTGACCCTGAATCTCACACTACTGAGGCTGGGGCCCACATCGGGGTCACTTCCCTGTGCCTCACCCGCCCTCCCACAGTCCAGTCTGTCTGGGTGGCCCCATGCTCAGCTCAGGGGATGAATCATGGGGACAGGGCTGTGTGGTTGCACAGGGACCTGTGCTCAGAAGGACCTCATGATTGGCTTAAGGCTCTGTTGTCCCTGTCTTGAACCTCTTAATGACTTTTGAACAAAGCTCTAGATTTTTATTTTGCACCGGGGCCCACAATTATGAATGGAGATGTAAGCCAATGACCAGATCCCATCCCTTTGCCTGTGGTTGGTGGATTTTGACCCACTTTTGACCAATGAGGTGCAAGGATGACGCACTGGGGGAACCTTTCCTCCCTGATACGAGGGCTCTGGAGGGACATGGCTTTTCTCCCTGGGCCTTCCTGCTTTAGATTTGGACACTTGGCCATTTCTCTCCACATCTACTGCTACCACCTGATCCAAAACATAAACTTTTGCCTAGAATATTCCAGTCTTCTCCTCAATGATCTCCATGCCCCTCCCCCACTGCAGCCAGGGGGATCCTGTTAGAATCTAAGCAGACCATGTCACTCCTCCTTCAGAACCCCAAGGGCCTTGCCATCTCACGCCGAGTAAAAGCCCAAGGCCCCCTGCCCTTCCGCTTCAAGACCCCACTCCATCCCTGTATACCCCCCCTACTTCCTGTTTGCTCCTCTTCCCCTCACTCACTCTGTTCTATCCACTCAGGCCTCATTGTTCCTGGAACTCACCAGAGGGCTGTCTCAGGGCCTTTGCACAAGCTGTTCCCTAAGCTGGGAGGGCCCTTGCACATGCATCCCCATGACTCCCCTCACCCCTTCAGGTCTTTGTTCAGAGTCTGCAGTTCACCAAGGCCTTTCCTGATGCCCTTCTCTAAAATTGCCACCCTCCCCATGCCCCGCATTCCCACCCTCCCCATGCCCCGCATTCCCACCCTCCCCTGTGGTATTTTCTAACATACAATGTAGTACACGTACTGAGTTATTTGCTATTTTGTCGTCTCTCCCATTCACAGTGTCCACTCCATGAGGACTTCTCTCCCAGTTTCCCCACTGCAGCATGGGCCGCAGCGAGTCCCTCCCAGGGCTGCCGAGGTGGCTGGATGAGGGACCGCAGGTACAACCTCCCTCAGCGCTGGGTCAGGGAACTGCTCAGGGCATGCGATGGTTATCTGGTCGCCCATAACCCTAGACACGTTTGGAGGAAACTCTAAAAGTCGAGGATTCGGGCCTTTTGTGAAAGTGAGGCCCACGAGCTGTTGATAGGCTATGTCCCCGGACTAACCACATCCATTTATATACAAAGAGGTGTGTTTATCTACATTTCCCACCTCAGTGCTCCGGGAAACCTTTGTGAGGATGCTGCTCCCAAAATAATGGGATTTCATTTGAAGAGAGAATTAGGCAGAATCAATGCGGTTTACTCAAAAGAGGGCCCATTCAGACGAAGGGGCGGAGGGGTTGAAGGATGAATACTGCTTGACTGAATGCGAAGAGGGCAAAGGGATGTGTTGATTCCACAGAACCCCGCCCACAGGCGTCATCTCAGCTCCAGCCACCAGGACCTGCAGGATGAAAACCTGTGCTGGCTCTGACACTGGCCGTCCCCGGCAGCACCCTCAGGTTTGGATGTGGCAAAGGGTGAGCACACAGAGGCCCTGGGCACCTGCACCCCACATCCTTCCCAGGCCCTCAG
>NW_005871138.1:1512930-1515389 GCF_000147115.1 Myotis lucifugus
GGGGAGGAGGCCTCACACTGGCAGTTAAGTGCCCAGCCTGTGGGTGATGCCATCATCACGCTCCCAGCTCACTGGCCAGAATGGGACATGTGGTCCACAGCCACAGGGGAAGTGAACCACGGAGGACAGACACCATCAGTGATTTCCGGGGCTGCCTGGACTGGAAGTTGGCCGCCAAGAACACAACCAGCAGAAGACGACGTGGTCCTGCTCCATCTGCCCGGTAAGGAGGACTGGTGGTTCCTGGGTTCTCGTCACTCATGAATCAAGTTCAACCACAGACTCCTCTGTGGAGAACAGCCTGACTTGTAGCTAATCCTCCCTCAGATCTCCTCTCCTGTATAATCCCTTTGATATCACAACACTAACCTTGTGAGCAGGTGAAAACAAGGGTTTGTTTGATTCTGCAGGAATCATGCTTCTTGCTACATTTCAATTCCTGGAGAGAAATGTTTGTTGTAGAAAAGGGCTCTGTCTTAATTACAGCAATGAAAGACTAGCAGACTCACGCATGGATGTATGTGTCCATCTCTGTGTGTATTTTTTGTGTGTGTGAAGGTGTATGTATGTGTGTGTATATATGTGCATGTGTGTGTTTGTGAGAGACTTCTGAGCTCACACAAATCTCCCCATCGGTGCGCCTGTTCCTCAGAGGCCTTTAAACACACACAAGACCCTGAGAGCAGACACGGTAAAGACGCCCCATGTAGACAATGTTTCTTGCTCCCACTGGCTTTGGACGGTGAGCGCTCAGTCTCCATTCCGCACTCCAGGGAGCGCAGCGTGGGCAAAGAGAGCTCCAGGGCGCGGCGGCTCTTCCTGGGTCCGGGTCGTCTTGGGGCTCCTGGACCACAGTGTGTCCACATTCCGAGCCCCCATAGAAATGTAGATGAGGAGGTCCATCTGTGGCCTCTTGTTCATCCTTTTTATCTGGCTCCTCCCCGCTTCCCACTACCTGGCATCACCCATTCCTGCCAGCTCTGCGAGGGCAGGACTGTGGCTAGCCCAAGGCTGCGACTCAGGACATAGCACAGCATTAGTACATAGGGTGCCTTAATAAGCACTGACTGGTGAGGGAAGAAAAGAATGAATGAATGAATGAATGAATGAATGAAAGCTCACCCTGGTACCATGAGTAGACTCAGCTTAAGACTTACCTCTCCCATGTCTTGTTTCTTTCAAAGCCTGCTACCTCTGAGAACTAACGAAGAACTTATTTGTGCTAATGAATATGTATTCATTTTTTTTTCAAGACAGCTATACATATTTAACAAGAAATGTCTGGAGACTCAGGTTTTAATCCAGGGAAGTCACCCTAATAATGAGAATATGACATAATGGTGATGAGGGGCTGTGGATATTTAGGGCCTGGAGGCCTGGAGGAGGCATCGGATCAGAGAGTTAGGGAAGCCTCCTGAATGGTAGGGGGAATTGTGCAGTAGGGGTCAGCCCGGGACTGGGGCCAAGTCCCAGCTCAGCCACTGCCGGTGTCTGACACTGGGCAGCCTCAGTGTTCCTATCTGTAAATGGGGATCATAACCCCCACCTAACAGGGTGGTGCCGGGTTCTGATGATATGAATGTATTCCTAGTGCTTTGGGAATGGCAAAGTCTCTGCTCACCCAATAGAAGGGATTATGGCAATGAGCAAAGGGACTCTACTTATCACGGATGGGATATTTTTGGCTTTGAGATATAAAATACTCCAAAACAAGTAGCTAAATAATAGAGATGAGTCATTACTTCACAAACCAAGGAATCCAGGAAGCTCTGGGTTTGGCCGGCTCAGGGGCCACCAGGGCACATCCTGCTGTGCTCTTTCCCGAGTTGACTTGGTTCTCAGGTCTTCACCCTGGTGGTTGCAGAAGGTTCCACAGCTCCAGTGTGAGAGGCAGACAGAGATGAGAAATGCATGTTTCTGCCGATTGCTTCTTTATAAGACCTCACAAACCTTTTCCAGAAGCCCCAGCAGATGTTCTCTCATGGAGCTTTGGCCAAAATTTCATCTCCATGCTCGTTCCTAGACCAGTTGCTGGTGGAGGAAATGACTGATCAAGATTGATTGGAGGTTTCCACCAGAGAGGGACACCCCCTGAAACATGGTGGAAATAGGGGGTGTTTGGGCTTGTCCTAATGATTGCTGGCATTTACGGGTGAGGCCAGGAATGCTGGGTGTCTCATAATGTGTAGGATAGTCTACACATCACAAACTGGTCATTCACATGTGTGAAGAGCCATTTCAACCATCTTCACCTAGAACCTAGGTCAACTTTATGTCAAAACAGACTATTTTTTGAAAGATTGTAATGTATACACCTTCTGTAATACACCTCTTATATTTGAGTATTGCTTTCATTTGCCTGTCCTTTTGTGGAGGAGCCACTCCTGATCTGACTTCGCTCACATTCAAACTTATTCTCCAGATGTTCGGCGAGGATCCAGCTATCACAATGTCACCCT
>NW_005871138.1:1516558-1662938 GCF_000147115.1 Myotis lucifugus
TTTTGCTTTTTTTACACCTTCTTATATAATAAAGAAGGTATTATGCAAATTTGACCATCACACCCTTCACACATGATGGCCACCCCCCATGTGGTTCAAAAGATGGCTGCCCCAAAGATGGCCAGCAGGGGAAGGGCAGTTTGTGGGTGATCAGCCCAGCAGAAGAAGGCAGTTGGGGGGGGGACCAGCCCTGCAGGGGAGGCCAGTTGGGGGCATTTGGCCTAGCAGGGGAACAGTTAGGCATCAAATCAGGCTGGCAGGAGAGTGGTTAGGGGGTTATCAGGCTGGCAGGCAGAAACCAGTTAGGGGCAATCAGGCAGGTGAGCGGTTAGGAGCCAGTAGTCCCGGATTGTGAGAGGGATGTCCAACTGCTGGTTTAGGCCCGATCCCTGTGGGCAGTTGGACATCCCCCAAGGGGTCCCAGATTGGAAAGGGTGCAGGCTGGGCTGAGGGACACCCCCCCCCCCCCAGTGCACAAAATTTGTGCACTGGGCCTCTAGTTAAAAAATAAAATAGAATTTCAAATGCTTGGCCCTTATCCTTAAGTTTTTATTTTTGTATTAACCCATCCAAAAAAAATGTGTTGTGTATTTACCAAGTGCCTGCCCTCCCAGTGTGCACTGGAAATCAGACAAACATAAAAAAAAGAAAAAAAAAAAGAAACAGGAACCAAGTAGAAGCAAGTAGAATTAAGTAAAAGCAGCCTCCCTCTCAGGTCTCCCTACAAGGTTATTAAAAGGTTTCCTTGCAATAAACTATTTATTCCCTTCAAGCCTCACCCACCCACCCTTGTTGTTACTAAACTGGGGTCAGATGTCCGCATGTTCCAGTGGGAGGAGCATAAACTCTGATATATCAGGAAGCAACATATACCCCAAAGTGATTATTAGATTTTGCTTACTTATGTTAGCAGAAACCTGGGAGTATGTCTAGGAAGAAATTATAATAGTATTAGACTAAGGAGGACAGCATATCGCATTGGGTCAAGTTAAAAATTTGATATGGACTCACTTAGTAGGGATTCTGAATTTAATGGTTAGGTCATGAAGCTGGAAGTGGTTTCATGTTTATTTGGTTGGTGGCAATCCTTGGTCTCAATGGTGGCCTTCGTTTAATGAGGTTAGGATAGCAGAATATTCCTTGCCTAATGTTAAAGGAGAAATCCAGAGCTTAAGGGTATAAAGGCATTGGAGTGAGTTTATCATGAACACAACCACTCCCCCTAACCCAAAACATGCCCCCCAAAGGTCTGGTGGACACTCCGTTCACCAAGGTATTAAGGAATATGTTAGGGAGGGAGCTCCTGCATCTTTGAAATCTGTGTGAGATTTTCAGTAGGCTGGGTGTAATAGTAGCGATGCCAGAGGAGATACCAGATGGGAGATGTCAGTGGGGATGAGGACAAGTGACAGTATTTATCCCCCAAAGACAATATGGCCACACTTACCACGTTTTCCAGAAGAAAAGAAGTGGTGATCAGAATGTCTCAGAAAATGTTTGGCATGACGTATTCCTCATGGTATCCTTAGAAACGAAGTAGATGGGCAATGTACCAAAATGTTATTTGATCTGTATAACAGAAAAAGGTCTGGTGGCCAGCAACCACTATGAACTCTTGTTTCAGTTTAAGAAAAGAGATCAGGTAATAAATTGAATTTTGACTTAAGTTCAAATCACAGTGGACCCAGTTGATGTGCAGATTCACCTTATGGTATTTCCCAAGTTCTCTGGCAATGGAAGGACTCATGGAGTGAAATCCATTATAGTTATAAGACCCAAATGAAACTCTTTGGCAATTTCCTTCCCAACCAGGATGGCATCTTTGGGTGAACTGCAGAGATGAGTCCCATCCTCAAAGACTTGAAAGATGCAGGGGTAGGGACATCCAATCATGTCTCTAACTTGCCTGCTGGGTCTATATCGAGGCAGTGGGTTCTTGGAGAATGACTGTGGATTACTATGAACTTAATCAGGTGGTGATTTCCTTTGCAGCCATTATTCCAAACATGTTACGTTTGCTTGAGTCTATCAACAAGCCTTCTCACACCTCATATACAGCGTTTGATCTGGCAGATGCTTTATTGTTTTCTTGTCCAATTTGCAAGGACTACTAGAAGTGGTTTGCTTCTACCTGTTAGAGCCAACAGTACAATTCACAGTCTCTGCCAACTTGCCTGCTTTTTGCCACAACATAGTTTCCAGAGACTCTTGAGCGTCTTTTCATTGCACCAAACATCACACTGGTCCACTACATGGCTGACATTTTGCTGTTGGCCCAATAGGCAAAAAGTAGCAAGTATATTAAGTGCCTTACTTCGTAAGTCAGATGTGAACCCTAATCTTGGTTTCAATTTCTATATGGGTATGAATTTAGTCAGGAGACAGAAAGCATCTCAGTTACTTTAACCACAATAGAAATAGTAATATGTAATTATTAAACAAGAATCAAGTAATTGAAATGCAAAGAGAGAACACATTTGGCAAACTGCTGTTCGAAGGTGGGCTGTTTGTCTTTATAAATAAAATTTTATTGGCACATAGCCATGCCCATTTGTCTACATTTAGTCTATGGCTGCTTTCTCACGACAAGGGCAGAAGGGAGTAGTTCCAACAGAGGTCATGTGGTTTGCAAGCCTACAGTGTTGACTATGTGGCCCTTTAAGAAACAATTTGCCAACCCCTGCACAACGGTGTCACAGAAGTTGCATCTGCAGGAATTAGCCACCCCCTTAGCGCTGGGGAACCAAGGGAAGACACTGTAATTGTTAAGACAGACACTTTGGAAGAGGGACCTTAAAGAACTGAAGCGGTGGGGCTGAAAATCATCTGGCACTGGCCGGTTGACACTGGTATGTCCAAGGGCACTAGGGTCACATTGATAGGGAGTAAAACCAACAGGAAGAAGCAAAGCAGGGACGGGAAGCAGATAGGAAAGAGCAAATCCACTCTTCCTCCTCCAGTCTCCATGTCTCCCTCGAGCACCCCCTCTTGGCAAACCCCAACAGGGACAGCTGGCAAAGCCAAAATGTGGTTTGCAGAGACAGCTCCAGCATCACAAAGTGGGACACGGAGGGTGGGGTTTTAGCTGAGCGACAGTAGCTTAGGAACTGGTAAAAGGAGCAAGACATTCCTTCCCCACTCATCTCCAGGCAAATGAATTCAGAGATGGAAGGCAGGGAGCATACCAAATAGGCATGTCTTGCGGATTGTAGATTTCCTCATCTGTAAAATAGTAATAAAATTACAATACTACTAATGAATATATTTGGTTTCATTCAGTTTTGACACCCAGGAACAGAACTCAGCACACCCTTGGCTGCTGGTGGTCAGATCTGCATGGATTTGTGATTCTAATGGGTTCTAACCACCTATGCCAGCCCACGAAAGGGCTGTTCTCGGCCACGCACACTGTGACCGTCTTGGCTCTGACTGCGTTATCTGGCTAATGTTACTATTCTTCTCTCCACTCACTGTCACGGCCCCTGTTTCACTCGCTCACAGATCGGATCACTGTCTGAGCTTACCCAGGCAGCGGGTTTCTCCCTGGTCTGTGCTCTGAGCACCCTGAGGTCAGGGCCTTGTCAGAGACAAGAGCCTGGCACCCAGAAGGTGCCCAACCAAGATTTCATCCAGAGCTGCATGTACCCCTCAACCACCTGGCTTGGTGGCTTTGTTATCCCCAACGGCAGGCGGGGAGATTTAAAGCCCAGAGGGGTCTAGTTACCTGCCTGGTGTCACAAGGTGATGAGCGTACACAGCTGGACTTCAAAGCCAGCTCTCTCCTTTGGTGCCCTTGCTACAATCCTGAGCATTCTGCTTTCCTGCCTTGCCTTCCAGGGGCCTTTCTTTTCTTTTTTGTTTTTTGTTAATCCTCACCTGAAAATATTTCTCCATTGGTTTTTAGAAAGGGAAAGGGAGGAAGAAAGACACACAGAAAGAAACATTGATGTGAGAGAGACACATCGATTGCTTGCCTCTCGTATAGGCCCTGACTAGGGCCGGGGATAGAGCCTGCAACTGAGATATGTGCCCTTGACCAGAATAGAACCTGGCAGCCTTCAGTGCGTGGGCTGATGCTCTATCCACTGAGCCACGCTGACTCGGGCCCAGGGGCCTTTCTTAGGGCAGTTTACCACCAGTTCACAGAGGGTCAGGTTCTTTCCCGGACAGCACCCGAGTTTGCTCAAGCAGAAGTCCACTGTCCTCTTCATTTTGACAACTGAGTGAAGGACACAAATCCAGCAATATGTATGTGGTCAGCTGCCCCATTTTTTCCCCCCTAAGAAGCAAATTTATGGGGCCTCCATGCTCATGGGTGATTATTCCCCAGTGGTTTACAGTATCAAGGCTCCTTTCTTTCCCCCCGATAAATCTAATTTATATGACCCGCAGATCAAGCCATGCATTTCCTGGCGTCTGTGAATCATTCACTGTGCTTTTAGAAACTTGAGGAGATTAAGGGTTTGCATAATGCAAATCAGGAAGAGAAGATGTTTGCTCTGCCGCACTGTGGATGCACTTAGAGCAATGAACACCAGGAGAAATCCATTTCCCTGGGACAGAGCAAGGTCTGCTTGGTATGCAAAAGAGCACAGTTATTTGCAACACAGGAGCCTGGAATATAGTTAGCAAAGCATACGGTGATGTTTGATTTGCAGCTTTAAAGAATTTAAGGATGAATAAAACATTGAATAAATTTTCTAAGAACCATTGTCAGACAGCATAAGATCTAAGTAATTTGGGGGTGGAGTAGACAAAAAGCAAGACTGTACCTGTGATATTCCAGCTCCAGGCCCTGGGAAACTGCTTGGTTTTGAATCCTTTATGCTACCTGGAGTTTATGCCTCTCCTAATCCCATCAGTCCCAACTCAAGTCTCCTCTTCCAGGAAGTCCTCTCTGCTTACTCCAGCTCCTTTGTCAGACCTCTGGCTCACTCATTCCTTTACTGATCATCTATGTGGCTGGCACTCACTGCTCTAAAAGCATTGGGTAGATCAGCCATTAAAATAGACAAAAATCCCTGCCCTCTTGTAGCTGACATTCTGGTGAGGAGTGTGAGACAATAAATAAAATAGAGAAGTTAGTATATTTGAGGATGCTAAGTGCTATGGAGAAAAGAAAGTCACAGTGGGGGTGAGAGGATAGGAAATTGCAGAAGTTGGGGATGGTTTGCAGGTTTAGACAAGGCTGTCAGAGAGAGCCTGAGATGGTGACAATTGTGCAGACTCCTAAAGGAAATTAGGGGGCAAGTTATGCGAGATGCCTGGAGAAGAGGGTTTCAGGGACAGGAAGAGCAGGTGTTTCTGGGCGGTCCTGAGGGAGAGAATGGTGGGTGAGGCTGGGCAAGGAGCAGGGTCAAGGTCATATAAAGCCCATCTATTCACCTCCCAATTCATTCATTCACTCAAAAAACATTTTTGAAGCCCTGCCACGTTCTAGAGCTTGGGAATCTGTCGGTAGGTATGACAAGCAAGTTCCCTGCTCTCATGGAGCTCACATCCTGGGGGAAATAAGAGAATAAGGAAGGAAATGGATAAATAAGGTAACTTCAGAGGAGACATGACAGGGTGACAAAGTAGAGAAGGTGGGCAGGGAAATCCAATCACCATCGGCTTCCAGGCCCACAGTCTTGGCAGAGTCTCTCAAGTGACTCTTCTCTTCTCCCAGAAGCCCATTCAGAAGGTGAGAAAACTGAGGCCGGGAATCCTGGCTTTTTATTTTTTGTTTTTGCCCAGAGAGTCTGGGAAGCTGGGAGTGGAGTGAATACCCTGCCCCTCACTGAGCCAGCATGATGCTGTGGGGAGGTTCTCAGACAAGTGTCTCCTCCTAGGGGGCTGTGACCGAACCCCGGCCCTGTGCTGGCTGCACCTCAAGGAGCATATCGATGTGGGAGTGGAGAACTCACAATCAGGCAGAGACCCACCCTCACACAGCTCACACTGCAGGTGAGTGACCTGAGGGCTGTCTGGGAACAGGAGGCCAGGCCTCATCTCCTGGCTCCCATTGGCTAGTGGAGGTGCTGTTAGCAGGTTCAGGGCAGTGCACAGGGGCCTGGCTGTGGAGTGGAGGGTAGAGCAGACAGTCTGGCTCTGTTACCCCAACTTTGACTCAGGACGACAGGAGACTCTCTGGGCAGCTGCTCTCCCATCTATGGGAGCCTGATGGGCTTCTGTTCCCGCCTCACTGCCCACACTTCACTGTCTACGCAGCCGGAAGAATCCCTTTGGAACCCAAATCTGCTCCTGTCCCCCCTGCTCGGAACCTCCCACAGCTCCCATGGCAGCCAGGGAGAGCCCAGGCCAGAGAGGACACACTAGTGACCATGTCCTCTGAGCCAGGTCATGCCATGTGCCCCCAGCACTGTCTCATTAACCCTCCAACTACCTGAGTGGACTATTGTTATCCTCACTTCTGATGGGGAGACCCCATGGTGTTTGGTGGGTGAAGGATAAAGGAATGAATGAACAGTGGGGCTGACCGCCCTTCTCCATTGCCCCAGGGTCTCAGAGGACACAGAGGAGGAGACCTGGTGCCAGGCTCAGGCGGCAGATGCTCTTGGTCAGCAGCAATGCCCTGCTTTGCCCTTCACAATGGGGGTGTGACTATCACTTTAAAATGGGAGACTCTGCTCTCACTCATCATGGTGCTGGACAGTCCAGGCCGCTGAGTGTTCCCATCCCTGTGGCCACAGATGACAAGGGAGGGGAAGACAGATGTGACTTTTATGAACAGGCTCACAGGGACCAAGGCCACAGGAGGCAGAGGTGCTGGCCAGAGGCGGTTTGCCCAGGGCTGCTCCAGGCCCCTGGTGTGGGCGTGGCCTCGAGCCCACACTGCCCAGCCAGGCAGCGTGGGGACATCTGTGTGGCCACCTCCCCCATTTTCATGTGAAAGGCAGGTGGGGCATGACATGGGGACCGGGGACTGCCATCTGCTCCGGGAGGGCATTGTGCTGAGAGCCACGCGTCCCATGACAAGGGCAGGGGTGGGGCAGCTGGATAGAGGGTAAAGGAGAAGGGAACCAACAGAAGGCGCTTCCAGGAGGGTGGGCTCTGAGGGCAGGGCTGTCGGGGCTGCTGTCACCATCTGTGTCCATCCCCTCCGAGGTGGTTCTGGGCTCAGCTCAGCTCCATGGGCCCCCTCCCCGCCCAGGGCCAGGCTGCTCCTGTGCAGCGGGCGCTCAGTCCTGGTCAGCCATGGAGCCAGCATGTGAACCAGCCCCCTCTGGCTCCACAGTCTGCCCACCAGGCCGTTCTGCTCAATTACTCGGAGACCAGAGTGTTGGGAATGGTCCCCAGGCTGCACCGTGGCCAGGAGGTTGCCCCCGAGGGAGTTGTGTCCCTTTTGCGCTGACCCTTCTGGTCCTGGATGCTTGGACACTCCAGCCAGAGGTGGCCCAGGATGAGGTGCAGGGAGGGGAGCCACCAGGAGGGGAAGGTCCACAGTCCTCAGACAGGGACGCCACAGCCCAGGCCTCCAGGGAGGAGTCTGCAGCCATCCCCTCCAGCTGGGACTGTGCAGGGGGCAGGCTCCCCGATGGTGCGGGAGCCCCAGTCAGGACGCCTGGCTGCCTCGCCGCCGCGCAAGCCTCTCTGCAGCCTGAACCTCAAAGTGATTTATTTTTCTTGTTTTGATGGGAACTCGGCATGCCCCCTTTCGAGCAGTTTTAGGGGAGGAGGCGGACTGTCGGGAACAAATGTGTCTGAACAGCTGCCTGCATCGTGCAGATCCCACTGGAGCACCTGCAGGGGTTTGTCTGGTCCCTGGGCAGGAGGGTCACAGGGACACGTGCTCACGACCTTCAGAGCTGACAGAGGAGGGGACCCTTGGCGCTGGGCCCCAGCGGGGTGGCTGTATTGATTCAGACAGCTGGGCACTGAGCTGGGGGGAAAGGCCCGGCAGGGCTGGTCCTGCAGAGCCGTCTTCATTGTTCTCCCCTCCACGCCTGCCCGAGCTCACTCACAGGCGATGCACAGATATTCTGTTTGTAATTAAAAAGTGATTTAATTATCCGCTGAAAATGAGGTTCCAGAATTAATATTGAGATGAATTATGGCTGTGCCACAACAGCTCTTCTCCCTGGTCATTAGGAATTGGGAGGAGAGAGGCCCCACGAGGCCCCATGGTTTTCCTTCCTTGGCAGCTGCCACAGAAGCCCCAGAGCCGGCAGCCGGGATGTCCCAGCACAGCAGGGACCTGCGAGGGCTTTTAAATATATATTTTATTGATTTTTTACAGAGAGGAAAGGAGAGAGATAGTTAGAAACATCGATGAGAGAGAAACATCGATCAGCTGCCTCCTGCAGACTCCCCACTGGGGATGTGCCCGCAACCAAGGTACATGCCTTTGACCGGAATCGAACCCGGGACCCCTCAGTCCGCAGGCTGACGCTCTATCCACTGAGCCAAACCAGTCAGGCGAGGGCTTTTAAATCTCCCTGCACCAGGCTTGGAGAAGTGGAGACGGACTGCAGGGTGTGGGGGTGGCGGGGAGCTCAGGAGGCTCTGCCCAGGTTATCCCCTGGAGCTGGGCATGTGGCTCCAAACAGAAGTGGGGTGTCAGCTGGGCAGCAGGAGGGACGGTGGGGCAGAGGGAGGTGACGCTGGTGTGGGCCACAGCCTCAGCGGCATGAGACGGAGACCCAGGACATGTGACATGCTGTGCATTTGTAAAGCACCGAGTGACCTGCCACTATTAATCACTTACAACAGAGATTGAAAAGTAAGAATGCTGACTTTGGGGCCAAGATTTTGGCAGAGCAGAACCCCGGGTCTTGACCCTTCTGGGGTCTTCGTTATGTGCCCCACTGCCGGCCCGCCAGCCTCCTGCAGAGCCTCCCGAATGCTCTGATTGGCCTTTGGGAGCACAGGTTCCTGGAGCCAGGATCACAGAGGTACTGCGGAAGCCTGGGCCGTTCAAGGCTCCCTCCCATCAACCAATACTCTGATCGATACCCTGTGAGCTGAAGCTTCCCGGCAGGGGACTGGTTCCCAGAACTGATAGGCAGGGACACCGGGGACCTGGCTTCCTGGCTGCCCTGGCTGCTGGGTGGATGGAGGTCTCCAAAAGCTCTCGGACAAGGGCTTCATCGATCACAGCCAGAGGGTCCCAGCCTCTGCAGGCAAATGAGGGCAGGACCACAGGGCATGGGCCAGAACAGGAACTTACATGGTGGGCACTCGCTGGGCAGTGCCGTGTATTTACTGCTGCTGCCCATCCTGATTTACCCCTCGTTGCAAGTGTGGGACCCCCTCCACCCCTCCCACACACCCATGGGCTGGGTTTGATTCTGGCACGCCCGGCTGTGACCCCGGCTGTGGGTCACTAGCTGTTGACGAGGTGCCTTTTCCAGGCCCCTGAGTTTTTTCTGTTTGCTTGTCTCCTCTTTCCCACTCTGCCCCTCCCCCTTCCTCTGAGATCACGCACAATTGACACTTGAGCCCCTAAGGTCAGGGATTATGGAATCCGGGCAGCCACATGCCTGCGGCTGAAGAATTACCCAGCAGCTGCTGGGTCCCAGGATGCTGGGGGGTCGCTCCAGCTCCCAGCCTTGGGGGGAGGATGTGGCCTGCACAGAAGTAGTGTGTTTCAGCCCTGGACCAGGGCTGGGATGGGTGCTGGGGTTGCAGGGAGGAAACAGATCCTGTCCCCATCCTCAGTGAGGTCCCAGTCCCACAAGTATGAGCATAAGTCAGACTTTGGGTCGAACCCAGGTCCATACATTTGGGTGAACAGGAAATCCATGCTGTTCCCCTCCTCCCTCAGTTTCTTATTCCAGACCATCATTCCACTGGAGGGAAGGGAGTTTTATAGTTTTCTGTTTTGCATATAGAACTATGACCCATTTTGAGTTAGTTTTCATACAGGTATGAGGTTTAGGTGCTACATCTGTAAATAAATTTGGTGGCGGGGGGTGGGGTGCGGGGGGGACTGACGTTGTTACTATGTTGAGTTTTTCAATCCCTGAACATGGTATGTCTTTCCATTTAGTTAGGTCTTCTTTGATTTTCATTGTTTTATAGTTTAAAGCATAAAATCCTGTACATGCTTGTTAGATTTATATTTAAGTATTTCATTTTTGGAGAGACTTTATAAATGGCATTTAAAATTGTTTTTGTTATTATACATTGTTGTTGTAGAGAAATATACGTTTTTGTGTGTTGACATCGCTAATCTCACTTTTAACTTCTAGGACTATTTGTGTGTGTGTGTGTGTGTGTGTGTGCATTCTTTGGAATTTTCTATATAACAATCATATAAATGAAAATAACAGTTTTGTTTCTTCTTTTCCAATTCATATGCCTTTTATTTTTGCCTTTACATGCTGCTTTTTAAAAGTGTGTTTTTTGCCAATATTAAAAACACACACCCACCAACTATTTTACATAAAAAACCCTGGCCTCATTCAAAACCAGAAAAGTAGGCCCCACAGCCCCTGGCTTCCCTCACACTACAAGTTGACAGAGCTGAGGAGCAGCCACTCCTAAGCACAGGGCACACGCCCCTTGCAGCCCCGCACCAGCCCACTCACCCAGCCAGGTCACTAGCCCACCCCTTCAGGCACCTGCCTGTGCAGCCTTTGCCCTTAGCCGTCAGATCTTGGGGGATGGCAGAGAGCAGTAGTTCCCCCCAGCGCCAGAACTGTGGGGTCACTTCCAAGTGTCCCAGGTGTTGTGGAGAGAGCAGGGCGAACAGTCAGGCTAGGAGGGACAGGCACCAGTCCATGGCAACTGCTTGAGCCAACTCAGGCCCCAGGCTGAAGTGTGGTTGTGTCCAGCCAGTGCCGGCTCAGAGAGATGGTGCCTAGGGACCACGTTGGTCCCAGCTGACACCTGGTATCACATAAATCCTCAGAAAAGGGGACTGGTCAGCCCCAAATGGCCTGAGGTCAAGTTTCCGCCGTCTATGAAGAACAGGGACTCAAATGGAAATACTAGCTCACACGGCAGGCACTGTTCTAAGTGCTCTGAGGGGAACATGTTTCTAATCCTCTGAGCAACCCACAGAAACCTACCATTGCCCCATTTCATAGACGAGGACACTGAGACCCAGACGCTCACGTGAAGGTGCCCAAGGTCACACTGCTGGAAGGAAGCGAATGCAAACCAGCTCTGGATCCGGACTCTGTGCTTTAGCCGTCACGCTCTAATGCAGCCATGAGTGGGTTCAGTCTCGGAAAACAGCAAAGCTGCGTTTCCTTTCCACCACCTGCTGCAGCAGGTCTCCTTCCTGCAGGGACTCAGCAAGGCTGCCTGGGCCCTGGGGGCTGAGCTGGGGCCCTGGAGTGCCGCCCCTGCAGGGAGGCCCTGGGCCCCGCCTGCCCTCCCCCTGTAGGTTGAGTCTTGCTCTGTCCCAGTCAATTTTAATGGACTCTCAGGGCAGGGGTGGGTGCACAGGTGACCTCTAATGAGCCATTGATTTTACAGCGGACGCCTGCTCCGGCCCCAGCGCATTTCCTCCTAATGGAAGGAAAATAAACGTGAGAACCCGCTCCCTGGCCCAGGGCCATCCTGGGGCGTCTCACTCACTCACTCCTGCTGTTTCTCCTTCTGAGGCCAGAGATGGGCTTTCCAGGGGACAGCACAGGGCGAGAGCGGCGCTTGGTCCGTTCCCAGCTCTAACTCTCCCGGTCTCCCAAGCCCCCATGTGCTCAGGGGTCCGGGCCATTTCCGTACACGACGGAGCCGTCACTCGGTTGTTCAAGCCCGAGAGCCCTCCTTATAGCCCTGGAGTCCCCTAGTGTGGTTTTTCTGCTCTGACCCCAAGACAGGCCCACCTCCACCCACCTTCCCTGCCCCCACTTCTCCAGCGTCCCTGTCACCTCTCCCTGCATCACTGCAGACGCCTCCCCTCTGGCCTCCAGCCTCCACCATGGGGCTTTCAGAGTCCACTGTTCCCATAGCAGTGAGATGACACTTTAAACGTGTAAATCAGATCTTGTCACCTCTGCTCACAGCCCCCATGTGTCCCCACCTTACTCAGAATAAAATGCCAAAGCCTGGCCTGGGCCTCCCTCCTTGCCTTTGCCCTCCATGTCCCTTTCCCGCCTCCTCCTGCTCTGAGACCCACAAGGCTGTTGAGGTGGTTAGCACTACAGAGCTCTCTTGCCTGGGGCTTTGAGTCGGGTCCAGCCTGCGGAGACCCCTAGCAGGATCAGCAGAGGGGGAGAGCGGTGTTGGGCTGGTGGTTCACTGGACTTCCTCCTCCAAGGCTGGCTGTGCCCTGGCCTCCTTTCTGTTCCTCACCATAGGAAGATCTTTTTGCCCCAGGACCTTTGCACTTCTGCTCCCTCTGTGTGGAATGCTCCTTCCCTGGCTCTTCCCACACTGGCTTCTTCCATCTTCCAGTAAGTAGTGCAGCCAGGACAGAGAGAAAGCCTGAGGGAGGGAAGGGCAGGTTTGGGCAAGAACTTCCCTTCAGTCCTGTGGTCCTGGGGGAAGAATGGACCTCATGGCAGATCGAGTTGGTGTCTGGAGCCCAGTGCTTGGAGCCATGACAAGGGTCTGAACTGGAGACAGACGTTTGGACAAATTTGCATCCTTCAACGTCACCATCTCAGGGACACCCTCCACCACCCTCCTGTCTATGGGGTGTGCCCCTGCTCCCCCACTAATCTTTAAAACATTGCCCAGTTAGCTTCTCTCCTTACCCTTATGCCATCATAAAATTAACCTTATTGGTTGCTAGTTTTTCTCTGTCTCATCTGCCATTTAACCACAGACTCTTAGAGTCTAACACAATCCCAGGCCATGGTAGATATTGGATAAATATTGCCTGAACAAAAAAATAATTGATGAATAATATAGTGTGCACAGACACATGCAGTCATGCTCACACCCACATCCATGTTCACACACACACACATTCATGCCCATATTTATGTACACACATTCACACACACACATGTGCACACACACATTTCCTGTCCGCGGGAATCTTTTGCTAAATCACAGCACACAGGTCCCTGGGTGGAGCTTGCGATGGAGCCCACCACGGAGCCAGTGCCCACCCTGCCCCCGCTGACACCTGCTGAGTTAGAACAAGATGGTCAGTGAGGCTCTCCCTCCTCTGCACAGAGACTGTCCGCTCTCTGTGGATTTATGCTCTGTCCTTCTCATTCCTCTTCTCCAACAGTGTCTGGGAGGATTTATGGAGAAATAACAGAACGACACCTGAGCTTGGGGACATCAACCACGGCATCTTCAGAGGACGGTAACGGTCACGTGGATCATGTCACATGGTTCCCTCGCCCTCCCCGTCCCCAGCTCCTGTCTCCTGAGGCCACATCTGCCCTTCAAGGCCCAGCCCAGTCCTGCTTCTTTCCCCGAAGTCTCTGTGCTTCGTGGTTCCCAGGTCTCCTGTTCCTGAGGCAGCCCTGCCTGCCACTCACTGGGGGTCATTTCATAGAATTGTCCGCCCTCCTCCCCAGGCCCTGCCCTTGGATGCTCCCCCCCCCCACCGGCCCCGCCACCTCTAAGGTGGTCAGAACACTGCTCACATCCCTAAGGACCCAAGTTGGGGTTGTTTCCTATCCAAGGGCTCAGCATCAAACACGGCACAGATAGGACCAGGTTATGTCACAATTCACCGTAAAGTAAAGCTATAGCTTTAAAGCTCTGTAAATATTTAAAAGTAATGAAATTGCACTCCAAGTCTTATAGAGATGGCTATAAATCGACAGTCCATGTTAATTATATGTGAGTCCTCCAATGTAATAAAACGTACACATCATACATTATAAATGTACCTCTCCAGGCCCATAAATTTGATGTAAAACTAACATATGAGCTATAACAGGCACTAAACATTTCATTAACACTAGCTTTGCTTGTCTTCTTAGAATTTAGGATGTCTATTTTGGAATAATTTGGGTGGCCCAAGACTGTGATAAAAAGCTGATGTGGGAAGGTATGTGAGTTGAGCAAGCGGGGGGATATAACACTCCTGCTGTTGACCTTGGAATGTGGATTTTAAAAAATCGCCTGCAGCTCCTCCCCTTGTCTTCCTGTGGACTCTGCCTGGGAGATGGAGGTGAGTAACGAATATGGACTCAGTGCCGTGTTCTCGCGTTTACTTGTAACTTCTGTCTATGAAGCCATTTGTTCATGAAGAAACATGGAGATTGTCACTCACTTTAGAGCATTGTAGTTTTGTATTAAACAAGTCTTTTTAATTGTAAAAGCCCAATTCAAACGGACTTAAGCCAAAAGGAGAAGTTATTTGCCCAGCAATGGGCAAGGCCAGGGGTTTTGGGAAGAGCTGGCTCCAGGAACTCAAATGTTACTATAAAGGATTTGTCTCCATTTCTCATCCCTGATTTCTCAATGTTCTCCCATCACGTCAGCCACCCCAGTGGAAAGATACTGTCTGCTTTGTGAGAGTCTCAGAAACATCGCAGACTGACTCTCACTGGACAAAAGTGAGGACCACTCATTCTGGCAGAGGATTGGCTGCTTAGATTGGCCTGTTAGGTCGAATGCTCACCCTCGAGAAGGGTGTGGGAGCCATTCTCTACTGGAAACACATGGACCAAGTGTGCGAGCCATCCATTCGGTTCCAGCAACAGAAACGGCATCTGGCTAACAGGCAAAATGGGAATTTCCTGGAAGCAGATGATCAGAGAAGGCTGAGAAATAGACTTAGGACAGGTGGCAACCAGGAGCGTTCCAGAACAACCCTGCAGCAGAAATTGCTTACGTGGGTGACCTTGAGACTAACACACAATGGAATGAGCCCAGTAAATGTTGGTTGAATGAATGAATAATTAATGCAAAGGAGGGGGCCTAGAAACTGCTCAAGACCACAGATATCCATTATATGTTTTCTTCCCAAGTACTTTCCCCACCACTTATTCTGGACTCTTTTGCAGGTTCCAACCCTGGTAATGACCTCGAACTTCCTGATGCCCGTGACTTGATTGGCTTCCAAGATCCCAATGTCAGGATTTCCCCCTTCTCTCACATCTTTTCTGTCTCCTTCTTCCTGGCCCTTAATGTCACATGTCCCCGGATCCTGCCTCCCACCCTCCTCTCCCCCCTGCTCTCTTGGGCAGCTCCTCTTTGCTCACAGCTTCAATGTCGTCTTATCTCTGGTCCCACCGTCTCTCTCAAATTCTACTCCTAGGTTTCCCAGATCTGAGACTCAGCTTCTATTTATTAGGCACCTACTGTATGCTGAACCCTTGGCTAAGCACATACAATGTCTCATTTAATCCCCATGACGACTCAGAGAAGATGTCAATTTTTATGCCCATTTTTTAACAGATGGAGGACATGAGGCTCAGAGAGGTCAAGAGCCTGGCCCAAGGTTGCTCTGCCAAGTGGTCCCAGATCCAGGATTCAACCCCAAAGCTTGTAATCATAGGCCTGCATTAGTACTTCTAACAAAGTCAGCCAAGACTTACGTCTTCACCCATCCTCTTTAACATGACCAATCCATTCTTTGAGATGCCAGGATCAAAATTTGGGAGCCTTTCTAAATGTCTCCTTCTGTCTACCATGTCCAAGCAAACACATAGTCCTATTGCCAATCTCTGTGGGTTCATTCTTTCTAAAAAAAATTAAGAGTTATTTAATGACTGTGTTCATCTAATATATTACACCATGGTTTATATTTAGTTGTTTTCTTCATGATTTTCAAAGAAAATAAAATATTTCTGTTCCTCACCGTAGGAAGAGCTTTCTGCCCCAGGGCCTTTGCACTTCTGCTCCCTCTGTGTGGATGCTCCTTCCCTGGCTCTTCCCACACTGGCTTCTTCCATCTTCCAGTAAGTAGTGCAGCCAGGGACAGAGAGAAAGTCTGAGGGAGGGAAGGGCAGGTTTGGACAAGAGCTTCCCTTCAGTCAATAATCCTAAAAGTATTGTGAGCCCTGGGCACTATGTCTAATTGAAAAGTCACACTGCCTCACTCATCTCTGCACTGGCCTCTGACAGTAGCTGACCTCTCACCTGCAGCCCCCTTGCTGCTCTTCAAAGACACCAGGCACATTCCAGCCCCAGGGCCTTTGCACTTGTTAATCCCTCTGTTTGGAAGACTCTTCTCCCAGATCCTCACATGTCTCCCCCTCTCCCCCTCTCCCCTCTCTCAGGTCTTTGTTCAAGTATCTCTTTCTCTGTGAAGCCCACCCTGACCACCTGGTTTCTAATGATAGCCTCTACCCGTCCTTCTTTATTTATCTCACACCAAATGTCACCATTTGACAATTTTGGGGTCTTTTCTTAAAGTCCCGTTTGCTATTTTGTACCCGCCTCCCATTAGAATGTAGCTCCATGAGACAGGGTTTGTGTCTGTCTTGTTTATTGTTGTAACCCCAGGGCCTAGAATTGGCTGGTGCACAAGAGATGTTGAACAGATGTTTTATGGATTGAATTTACGCAAGGGGATAAACAGCATTAGCTTGGGTGGGGTGAGGGGAGTCACGTTCGAGCTGAGACATGAGAGATAAGAAAGAACCAACAGGAAAAGATGTGAAAAACAGTAAGTGCCAAGGACCTGGAGCAGGAATGAGCTTAGCAAGTTGGAGGAGCAGCAAGGAGGTCAGTGTGGCTGCAGCAGAGTGCGCCAGAGGGAGAGTGAGGGAGACAAGTCTGAGAGGTGGCCAGACCGTGCAGGGCCTTGGAGGCTATGATGAGCAATGGGGAACCAGTGAAGGTTTCAGAGCAGAATGTGACATGATTTGATTTACATTTTCAAACCCACTTTGATTGCAGTATGTGTTGAATGAACGGGGTGGGGGTAGATGCCAAGAGA
The DNA here is from genome assembly GCF_000147115.1 of Myotis lucifugus. Taxonomy (NCBI): domain Eukaryota; kingdom Metazoa; phylum Chordata; class Mammalia; order Chiroptera; family Vespertilionidae; genus Myotis; species Myotis lucifugus. The sequence continues at coordinate 1,533,309 of NW_005871138.1, forward strand.
CCAGGGGGAGGCAGTTGTAATTACCTAGGAAGGCCATGATGGATGATGGGGCTTAGCCCATGGAGGCAGTGGCATGGAAAACACATGGGCAGACTGAGGACAAGGCAGGCTCAGCATTCCAGCTTGGCTGAGCTGAAATTTGGGGAGACTGAGGTATGGCTTTGCCTGGACATTCTCTTGCTTCCTGGACATGTTTCCCTAGAGACCTCTGGGAAGGAGACGGTATGACATGCGATTCTAGTAGTACCCACCCAAATCCCCACTTCCTCCTAGAGCGGTGGTTCTCAACCTTGGCTGCACATTAGAATCACCTGGGAATCTTTTTAAAATCCTGATTTCTGGGCCTCATCCTCTGAAAATTCTGTTTCTTTGTTATGGGGTGGGGCCACAACATTAGTAACAAAGAAACAGAATTTCCGGAGGATGAGGCCCAGAAATCAGGGTTTTAAAAAGATTCCCAGGTGATTCTAGTGTGCAGCCAAGGTTGAGAACCACTGTCCTAGAGGCTCCAGGGGGGTCTTAGTCCTGGGATTGTCTGCTGGGCTCCATGGATCCAAGGTCAGTCTTCAATGAGAGTTTGCACAAAGCACATGCTTATTTCTGTTAATTGATATAAATGACTCATCTTTTGCTGCCACTCATCATCGCTGTGCACTTTCCTATTAATTGGGTTGGAGGAGGAAAGCTAAGTACTTCAATGTGCCATCTCTCCAGATGACAAGATGGGAAAGGAGAAAATCACTAGGTTCAAGGACGGGAGCTTGAGAGCCGAAATCCCCTGTGGGGACAGTGATGGACACGCAGAGACAGATGTCATGGATGTCCACGTGGTTCCTTGTCCCAGAGCAGGAGAGCGAGTCTGAGAGGTGGGAGGTGCCTCGGCTGAGGTCACGGAGCTCCAAGCAGCCAGAGAAGGGTTTTCAGCCCAGGGCTTCGCATGCAGATCCCGAGGGCGTGACATTGCCAGTCCTTTCCATCCATAACACCGTGAAGTTCCCAGGAGGCACTGGGTCGTGGGTGGAACCCTCTCTGGAACTGAACCCCTTGTCTCAAGAGGGCAGCCTCATAGGTGCACCCTGAAAAGCAACCTGTGAAATATGGGCACCCCAGGAAGCCTTCTCTCCACCCCTGCATTTCCCAGGGGCTGCTGACCAACCCCTCCATCCCTGCATTTCCCAGTGCTCCATCCCCCAGCTTGGAAAACACAAATGAGCATCCTCTCATGCAGACCCATCCATCAGGCTGCTTTCTTCCTCCCCACTGAGAGGACCCGCTGTGACACAGCAGGAGGAGGAGGAGAGCTGCAGGGCCTGAGGAGTGTGGGGAGGAGGGAGGGAGGAGAGAGGATGGGAAGGAGGCTGCCAGGAGGACATTGGCTTCCCTCAGAGCTCTGTGAGGGCCCTGAGATCCACCTCATCACACCCGAGTGAAAATCACACCTCCTCCCCAAATGTGGGTGCTCGTGCACCCTCCCTCTTGGACTTAACACGGTGCCCTGCAGATCTGAGTCTCACCAGGAGCCCTGGGCAGAGGGAGGGCAGCATCTCTGCAAATGTCAGGTGTATGCAGTTCATGACCCAGTTGGTCTGCCCTTGGCCACATTTTGTCCTGGGAAAACTTTACCCCCATGGGCAAGGAGGTATGTTTGGGATGTTCATCGCAGCAGTGTGCAGAATAGCAAACAACTGGAATTGAACTAAATGTCCCTCAACCAAAGAACAATGAAATAAATACAGGTTTCTCCAAACTATAGGAAACTGTACAGTGAATTTGTATATCTTTATTCCTGTCTTGGAAACATCTTCAAGACATGGTGTTGAGTGAAAATGAGTTGAAGAATGAAATCAAGTTAAAAAATGATAACAGTTTGATAACATCTGCATGAAATAGGATCAAATATTATGCCTTTTGAATGGGCCCATCTATATGTGGGGAAAATATATAAAAAAGGATCAAGGAAGATATAGTCTACAGATCACTGTGATTATTTCTAGGGAGGGAACCAAGATTGGGTAAAAGAGACACTTGTCCTAAAGAATAATAAAAAAAAATAACTGACAGGAAGTACAGAGTAAGTTAGAAAGATTGCAGGAGAGAGGATTAATAGAATACATCACTTTAAATTCCATAAAATTGGGAAATGAAATTTTAAAATACCATTTGCAATAGCATCAAACATTTAAAAATACTTAGGGGTTTATTTTACCAAATATTTACAAGAACCATATTCTAAAAACTCCAAAACATTGCCAATTAAACACCAAAATAAATAAAAAGATGGACCAGGTTCCTGGATTAAAAGATTTAATATTGTCCTTAAGATGGCAATTCTCCCCAAACTGATCTAAGGATTTAATGCAATTCCAACCAAAATTCCAGGAGGCATATTTAGAAATTGATGAGCTGATTATGAGATTTACATGAAAACACAGAAGATCTAGACTAGTCAAATAAATTTCAAAATAGCAAAGTTGGAGGATTTATACTATCTGATTTCAAGACTTACTATAAAGCTACAGTAATCAAGCCAGGGTGGTAGTGGCTTAAGGAAAAATACATAGATCAGTGGAACAGAAGAGAGACTCCACAAACACACCACTCATATTTATTCAAGTGATGTTCCACGGAGGCACCCAGGAAATTCAGTGGGGAAAAGAAAGTCTTTTGACAAATGGTTCAGAAATAAATGACTTTTTAGGGCTCAGTATCTGGCTTTAGCCACTGCAGTTCCTTAGAGGAGAGGCAAGATGGCAAAGTGATTGAAACAGAGACTCTGAAGTTCAACAAACTAGGGTTCATATTCTGACTGTGCCATTTACTCACTGGGTTAGATTGCTTAACCTCTAACTCAGTTTCCTTGTCTATAAAGTGGGATTACTAATGCTATGCACCTCTTGGTTTGTGAGGGTTAAATAAGGTGATTCATATAAATAGATGCTAAGAACCATGCCTCACCTACTGTGGGGGCTGGGCTCAGTAAAAGTGAGCTGAATGCTCGCTGTTCCTTGGAGGAGGCAGCAGTCATGACAACCACCAGAGCCACCTCACCAAGTCCACTCTACCCCTCCCCCTCCCAGGGACCACCCTGCAGCAGGGGGGATTTCGGTCCATGTTATCTCTCTATAGTGGCTCGGACGAGTGCAGTGCTTGGCACATAGTAGGGGCTCAATACATATTTGTGGAATGCATGAATCCAGGGCACTCCAGGCATAACCAACCCCTTGCCTGCTCTTCACAAACCATGACGAAGCAACTGGTAATGAGAACTCGCCCTCTCTTGGTCTCCACATACCGCCTGAGAAGGGAAAAGGAGCAAAGGCTGGCTGCCCATCGACCTGTCCCAGCCTCCCCGCTCAATGCAGGGGAGGCCGCCACCTGGTGAATAATTCACCTGCTGCAGTCAGCAGCTCCCAGTGCTGAGTTGGCGAAAAGCAAACAGCCTAAGGAACCGTTTCTTATTTTTACGGGGCATAAAATCAGGGTCTTGACTGCTTATGTTTCCATCCTAGTAATTTCAGAGGCAATTAGCGATTGGGTGCTTTTGCCTGTAAGCTCCCTTGCATACCCACGTGTTAGATGCACTCAGCCCTGCCCAGATAAGCCAGTCAAAAGATTTATGTCGACTCAATATTAAAGTGCAATTTCAACAATCCTTTTAAATGACAGCAGCATCTATGGGTAAGTAGCCCTACATGTTAAGCCTCCCCTTGGGGACAGTAACCTGCTTCATTACAACGGCCGTAATGAAGAGGCTCTATAAATCAGCATCTTTTATACCAAAACATGTGCTCTAAACTCCTCTAAAGCCCAGCCCTGAAGCAGACGAACAGCTCGGATGGGAGGTGAGAATCTGGAAGACATCAGCCTGAAGGGCCAAAGGAGCCGGTGGTAAGCATTTTCAGTGAAGCCAGGCCAGCCAACCCAAACTTGTTTTTTTCAACATCAATCTGGGGATGTGTGAAGAAAAACGGACACAATGTCGTTCCATGATGGAACTATTCCTCCACGCTGGGCCAGGGGTGAGGTCACCCTGACACCCTTCTGTGACTCCTGCGGGGTAGGGTGTGGCCTCCCCAGACCAAACTCTGGTGCCCAAACCCCGGGCCTGCCAGTAACTCAGCATTTCCCAAGTGTCACCCATTAGCATCCCCCTCAGGAATGTTCTGGGCCATCTCAGGACACCACCCCTCCTCCGCCTCCTCCCATTTGATATTTTTCTTTAAATGGACTCACTTTTAAAAATTAGATCTCAACCCATGTAATTATGGCTGTGAAATCGTGTCCGTGTTTTCTATTTTCTATTTTTTTCTCATATGGGTTATGATAAGCACATTAAATGACACTGATGGACATGGCATGTACAGTTATCCCGTGTACTCAAGGGTCACTAAGGTCCCTGCTTTTGGAAATGCTGCATTAACTCTGTATTCTAAAGGACTGGGTCCAAACAGCCACTGTTGATTGGGACGTGGCATGTGCTAGATACGTTGATGGTTAAGACTTTATTTGCCAGACCAGAAACTTCTGTTCAAGAGCCTTGCTTTACCTGGGGAGCAGGTACACACAGCACCCACTGCAGACCAAATCCTGACCTTAGGTAGCACAGGAGCTCCCTATGTGACAGATAACTAATTTGATGATGGCTCTAAATTCCTATAACACATCTAGCTTCCACCTGTCCAAACACTTCGTGGGTATGGCTCCTGGTCCCTGGGGGATGGCCTTGCCCATCATCTCTCACACACACAGGCGAGCTGCTCATAACATGATCCTGGGGCTGGGGTAGAATTTACCCAAGTCTCAAGCAGGGTCGAGTCAGATGAAGCTACGAGTCAGAAGCCAGGGCCATTGGGCATTGTGGACTCATGTTACAAAGTAAGAGTAAGGAGTATGAAGCATTCAAGATGGAGTGGTCTCTGAGTGGAGAGAATTTCCAGCTTCTGAGGGAGGGGGAGTTTAAGAACAGGTCACGACCGCCACCAGACAGGATCAGTATCTATTCAGCCTAAATCAATAGACTGGGAGCCATTCTTGTGATGCAGGTCTCAACACTTACATTCACAATTCTCTCCAAATAGCAGTGGGCCTTCTCTGTATTTATTTGTCTGCAAATACAAGAACTGGATCTTCAAGATCAGTGAGTGTGAGCCCCATTCTGGGCAGGCACACAAAGGTTCACACACACACATACACACACACCATCATCCTGGAAGCCAGACTTTTTAGAGTTAACTCATCTCTCAAGCAGTAAATTTGGAAACTTAATATGTTATTAATGTCTCAGGAGAACTCAGAAATTCCAAAAAAGAAAAACAAAGCCAGACAGCAAATATATCCAAAGCCTAAACCTCACACCCAGCCGCAGCTGCTGCCGTCCATAAACTTGGTCTGAGGGAGGCTGATCCTTTATATGCAAATGTCCGATGTGCCACCAGCCAACTCCCCACCATTGTCCTTCGAGCTGCCTGTCAGGGCACTGAATCACACACTGGCCAGGCTGTTTTGATGAGCTCTCTCTCCTTTATGACCAAAAAAGGAAAAGCACCAGGGCCAGAGGTCTTCCCGTCTGTTCTCCACACTCCCTTTCCATAGTTAATGAATGACTTTAATTTAATTAAAACCTCCAGTGGTTCTGTAATGGCAGGTGGAGATGCAGTAAGAAATCCCCTTCACTATTAATTACAAGATGAACAAATCCAAGGAGAGATGCCAGGACTCTTTCAGGGAAATTCTTCTCTGTCCTTCCCTGTTCCCCCCAGAGAACCTGGTCAAGAGCAGCCCTCCTGTCTTTGTCCCAAAGGAGGGGGACTGCACTGTGTGGGAGAGGCAGGGGCACCCGGAGGGGTGAGAGGGTGGGTGTCTCGACATGCACAGATGTGCGAATGTTCAGATTCAAACGTAAGCTGAGTCTTGTGAGCAAACACTCTCAGAGGAGGAAAGGTCACAAGGCTGGCAGGTGGGTTTGGACCCAGGTGAAGCCGTGCCTGGCATTGGGACGCCAACGCTTTCACCGAACTTGTGATCTTCCTAACTGGGGCCACAGAGTCCATGGAGGTGCCTCAGGGGGTAGGATCTGCCCTGTAGCCGCCTCTTCTGTAGAGCGCTGGATAAGATGTCCATGAAAGAAAAGGAAGGGTGCTCCTGTGTGTGGAAATGGGAGGGGGAGGAGAAGGGTTGCCAGATCAAATATAGGAATTTCAGTTCAATTTCAAGTTCAGATAAACAATAAACAATTTTTAGCACAACTGTGCTCCATATGCTTGGTTCATACTAATACTAAGAAATTCTTCTTCGCTTATCTGAAATACAATTCCCCCCGCCCCCCTAAATCTGGCAAACCTGTGTATGTGTGTGTATAGGGCAACATAGCTCTAAAATACACTGTATGACCATGCACTGCCTTCCTCGGGCCTCAAGTTCGTGAGGCCTCAGTTCCCCAGACTGGGCCACAGTTTTCTGCTCCCCGTTTCTCCCCACCAAGGAAACATAATCATGGAGACAGGGCAAAGAGACACACAACAGAGGTGGGGGGTCCTGGGCTCGCCTGAGTTGGTGTCACTTGATTACTTCCCGCAGTTGTTCAAACATGGTGATGTCTATGTTTCGTACCTTATCCTTGGTTAGGGAGGAGGGGACAGATCTCATTTGTGAGGGCCTCTGTGTGTGTACCTGTGTGCTATGCCTGTGTGCACATGTGCATATGTGTGCCTGCATGTGTGTATTCCCTGCGGGCAGGTACTATGGGTTTGATTTCAGGTGAGGACTTGACTCACCGGCTCAGACACTCACCCGGTTGGAGGGGCTGCAAAGCACCCTCTGCTCATGTGTCTTTCCCACAATTCACAGCAAACTCCGTGGTCCTCTGTGTCCGAGCCTTGGTCTAAGTTTTCCAGGCATGTGGGGACTCCTGGCCTCACTGGGGAGCTCAGTGGCTGCCTGGGAGATGAGAGGGGCCTCAGGGGCTCAGATGACCCCAGCCTGGGACCTCTCTCAGCCATGACTGAGCTGGGCCTGGATGGGCCTCAGCAGAAACCTTGAGACCTGTACCTCGGCCTCCTCATTCTCCAGCTCCTGTCCTTCTCCAACCACACTGTCTGGGACAGCCTTTCTCTTCTCGTGTCCCTTGTCACCCCGATGGCATCTCTCCCCGGGGAAGCTACCTTTGTTCCTTCTACCTTTCTCGGAGGCAGCCTGTGGAGAATACCTGACTAAAACACAGTGACACACAGAATTGCAGTTGCCGAGTTTATTTTGCCATCAGAGGCTGAAAGGCAACCCGACCTGGTTGTTCTGAGCACCTTCTGGCTGGGTGTGGGTTGGAGCTTGGAGCAGATGGGAGTATGTCAGGGATGTAGAAGTCAAGCTTTTACTGTGTCTCAAACAAATCGATGTGGGAAGGAGAAATGTTAAAAGTAGGGGAAATGGGTCTTGGGATCGAAGTCCTCAGCTCCTGAGAGGAGGCAGTTGTGCATGGATTTTCTAACAAAATTCCAGCGTCACCCACAAAATACGCGCTGGCGGTTAATTCTGCCCGAGCTGATAGTTAAACCCAAGCCGTCTTGTTGGTAGAAATGCAATTACATTAGAGAAAAACTGTTTAGATGCCTTGAGATATTATGATTATGAAAAACAGCAACATAAACTCCCCTTAAGTCAGAAGAAAGTTAATTGTGTTCCACGCTGCCTCCCCGGGCCGGCACTGGCATAGGCGTGATTTAGTTTGGCAAAAAAGGGCTCATCCTTGCAGCAAGGTACCCATTTTCACCCTTAATTACAAATAATTGTATGGTGTAATTTATATGAATGCCTGATGCCTAAAAGTGCGTGTTCAGGAATAAAGGGCTGGTTTGGGAGGTAGGAGAACATAAACAGGTGTAATTGCCGATTCCCGGGGGGCTGCCTGCTCGTAGCCCTGGAAACCAAGGAGATTTAATCAGACTTTTGTCGGTGGAAGTCAGTCGGGCGGCCTCTGACTGTTCTAAGGAAGAGAGAACAGCGGCAATTTGTCTAGTTGCTTAACCATTCGCCAATAGTTCTCTTTTGGATAAGTGGGCAAGAAGGATTACACGCGTGACTTTGCTCTGGGATGAAACAGACACACAAGCAGCTTGGTGCACGTGCCATTAAGTATTAAAATGAGCAAGGTGGTGCCGCGTGAAGAGCAGGACTTTTTCCTGGACAGAGGCGTCTGGAGCCATGTCTGGGGTTGTCGCCGAGGCCCCCTTCCACCAGCGAGGGCACAGTCAGTGCACGGTCAGTGCTCAGTGGTCAGGGGTGTGGGCCTGGGCCTGCCTCTGTGGCCCTGCAGCCTCGGCCCCAGGGAGTGTGGGTCCTGCCCAGCCTGACGCGGCTCATCTGTGACACGTGGCTCCTGACAGGACCCTGTGACCGCATGTGGGTGAGGATGAAGGGAGGTAATGCCCGGAGCACGCAGAACACCAGCCCCGCACCCCGGGAGGACCGTGTGAGTGTCAGCTCACTGTCCTCAGCGAGTCCCCAACTGGGGTCACAGAAGGATCAGGTGGAGAGGCCGCCCTGGAATCGGGCTTTGGGTTTAGCAAGAGTGGTTACTGTAGGGGAGCTTTGAGATGTAGCCTGTAATGGCAGCTTTGCTCCCAACAGCTCTCGAGAGACAGCAGAAAAGGCTGATTATCCTAAACGGGGAGCAGAAAGGACTGTGGGGGTAAATGGGGGCCTCGCTCCCCGAGCTGTGCCCACTCTGCCAGCTGCCGTCAGGTGGCCAGACGCAGACGGACCTGCCAAAGCTCTTGGCCCAGGGCCTGCTGCCTTGTCTCCTTCTGCTCCTTAATTTAAAGAAATTATATCCCAAAGCTCCATTCCTTCAGATTCCCTGGCACTTGACTGTGGCTAGTCTTTAGGATAAAGCACCGATGTTTTCTAGGTTGTTCTCTTTGGAGTGTCCTCCATTATCTTGAGACCAGGAGGAAACATATGTTCTTGTTCAACGCTGGAAAATACCTCCTTCGCTCATTCTTAAATCTCTCCTTTTCTCTCCTCTTCTGGCTAAGTGTCTAGATTTGTGTTTCTCTCTCTCTCTCAGGGGTTGTGGATTCTTTTGGGCCTGCAGGCTACAAAGGGGGCTGTAAGCACCAGCTGACATTAGTATGTGTGCCCGCTATAATGAAGGCACACTGCCCACCCCCCAAACTTGCACCACTGTGATTCATCATTTGTCCCGTAAATGTCACTGAGCACCTACTGGGTGCTGGGGATGCAGTGGTGACCAGCAGTGCCAGTATCCCTGTAATCCTAGATCTTACATTTGAGTGGGAGAGATGGACAATGGATGTGAAAATGAAATAATCACAGGGCGATGTCAGACCAGGATGAGTCTGGGGCAGCCTCCAGGATCAGCTGATGCTGGGAAGGTGAATGAGAAGGCACCTGCTCTGCATCTGTGCCTCCATCTCAGGGGCCTTGGGCCAGCACCTGCCATGACTCAGTGACACCTGAGGCTGTTGATGGTGATGACGACGAGGAAGATGACCTCAGAGCATCCTTCTCAGCCTGTGTTTCTGCAGGGAAAGATCTGACCCAGGAGACAGAATTGGTCCCAGCAGAAAAGGACACGGAGCTGATAGTCCTATGGCCAATGGTCCTGCGCAGCAGGCACTGCCACCGTCCTTGTTTTACAGACGAGAAAACGGAGGCACAGAGAGGGTAAATCACTTGTCCAAGGGCACACAGCTAGTAGGTAGTGGGCTGGGATTCGAACCCAGAGACTCTGCCTCCTGAGGCCCAGCTCTCAGAGAGCTAAGTGTTGAAGTCCCGATACCTGTACAGACAGCCCCTCATGAACGGTTGTACTCTGTGACCTTCTTCGGTGACATTCCTCAGCCTTCTAATACCTGGCTTCCAGAGGGGCGAAATGCAAAAACACTTCACCCAGGTGTTCCCTCTTTTCCAGGCTCCATCCTTCCCTCTGTGAGCGTGCAATCTCTGCTCCAGACTCCGACCCACCGTCCCTGAGAAGAACATGCGATACCTGAGTTCCCAAGAGCCTGCGGGGCAGCGCTGGGATCCGGCAGGTGGGGCTGGGCCTCCACTCCAGGTGAGAATGAGCGGGATCTGTGTCTTCACGATGGACTGAGATGGACTGTGCTCAAGTTCACGCTGGGAGCCACCTGCAGCGGGAAAATGAGGGGCTTTGGGCCAAATTCCTGGATTGAGAGGTTCTCTTCTCTCACAAACCAGCGATGACAGCAAAGATGGCTCTTCCCAGGGGGCCCGATGGGAAGTGGCTGACTGTGAGCCAGACATTGTGCGCCGTGGAGGCGGACCTGCCTCCCGCTGGGCTGGAACAGCCACTGAGGCTTGTCCCCGACCCCCCAGCAGACATGCGTGCCAGTGACCCGAGGAGCTCGGCAGGGATTCAACCCGCAGGTAAGAAAGGCGGAAACAGTTTCCAGGGAGCAGGTGGTCAGTGTTCACGCCAGGTGAACGCTGCCTTGCGGTGCTCTTTGCTGAGCAGAACCCTGCCCTTTGGGCATTAGGCTGCTGGTGCCGTGTCTCCACGCCGTCTCCACAGCAGGACAGACCCGCCGACCACACGGAGCCCAGCAGCGGCTCCCATGACTGAGCTCAGGGAGAGCTGGGTCCTCCTTGATGTTCTGAGGAATTGATAAGTGTGGGGCCCCGCCTGCTCCTGCAAGTTCCTGTGCAGACAGACCCTGGTCCTGAGCGTCTAGGAGTCAGTCCTCCCTGCTTGCACCGGCGCTAAAAACAGCGTCATTTCCCAACTCAGCTGCACCTGTGGGAGGAGAGCACAACACAGCCTAATTTTAGCGGCTGACAGACGGGCATGGGGGGTGGGTGGGTAATAATTAGCATCTGTTCAAAGGGTGGAGTTCCCACCCTGTGCAGAAAGGGACTGCCCTGGGGGTCCCCTCCCCTCTGCATCTGTCTGGTGTCTGGTGTGGGAAGGAGCCAGCTGCATCGGGGAAGACCCCGGGGCTCCCTGGGAGTCCCTGGAGGGGGCAAAGGCCTTCCAGGTGTTGTTCCTCACCATCACTCCCTGTCTGTCTCCTTCTGGCCTCGGAGGCCAGCATGTCTTACCTGGGCCTGTTGTTTTCACAGCAAATTTGTTAAGGACACAAACAATTCTGGCTGGAAAGGACCACAGGATCTCATTGTAACGCAGCTGTTGGCTGGCAGACAGGCTTGAATCCCGCATCCACGGGAAGTGCCAAGTCCTCCCTACATTTCTGTGGTTCCCCAGGCATTTCTCCTGCTCCTCCGCTCTCACTTCCCACCTCTGCTGAGCTCGGACTCTCCACTCTGTGCCTGGTGGATGCTCTTCTCACTTCTGCAGGGGTCCAGCATTTAAACACCACATGGGCCCCTTCTCCTTGTCCCTCTCTCCCCTAAATTCCACATCCCAGTGGCAGCTGTGATGGGCACATTTCACTGGTGACTCTGGGGCAACACAGGGGAGGTGATTTTGGTGGGTTTACCGATGCCCCAGTCCCTTGGCCAATTTCTGCCAACTCCAGCATCAGGTGTTGCCTAGCAACCCCTTTTCATTCTTCCTCCTCCCTCCAGATCTCACATCTGGCTGTCTGCTCTATGCCAGGCATTGGGCCTGTGCCTTTCTGCATTATCTCATTCTGCACAAGGGGCCTGCTTTCCCATTTTATAGACGAGGAAGCCAAGGAGAAGGGACTTGATGGTCAGTGAGGGAGTTGTGGTTCACCTGGTGCTGTCCCTTCCCGGGGTCCAAGTTCCTAACCATGGCTCACTGTTCAAGAATTTAAATCATTCTCAGCCCATGGTCTCCGCTTGCCCACACCTGCACACAGCCGGTATCCTTGACTCCAGGAGTAAATGGATAAATGTTTCCTGTGAAGGGCCAGAGAGGGACTCTCACGCTTTGAGGGCACAAGGTTTCTGTCGCAGCTTCTCCACGCTGCTGCTGGATCGTGAACACATCTCAGCCAGAGCCGGGTCTGTAAATGAATCAGCTTGGCCAGGCGCCAGTGACACTCGATTGACAAAACAGGTAAGTGGGTCAGCCTGCGGGCTTAGGTGTGCCGACTGCCGATGCACTCAATCTTTTTCTTTAAATATAGACCTTTTTGTTTGTTTGTTTTCGCTAAGCAACTTCTATGAAAGGAAAACTGTGTCAGCAGAGTAAAGGGAAGGCCAGCACGTTTTGCTGCAAAAGGACGGTAACCATAGCAATGGAAACAGTGAACCTGCACAGAGGCGCTGCGTTCTGCGCTGAGCCCGGGCCTATTCCTTCTCCGTTCCAAAGGCTGATCAGCGAGGCTTAGAGAGGAGCTGAAGCATATTAGCACCGAATCAAGATGTTGCCTTTGAGGTAATTGGAAGATGCTGAGAAGAATCAGTCTAGGAGCGTTAGTGCTCCCGAGTGGCTCGTCTTTTGTCCTGTGAAATGATCGCATGCGCTGGGGTTTCTGAAGCTCTGAAGTAGGAGCCGGGAGGGGTGTGGGGAAGCAGGGCACTCATGTTGGAGCAGTGACTGGGGGGCCCCTGGGCAGGCAGTGGGGAGACGCAGGACTCACAGGACAAGGCAGTGGACGTGGCCTTGTTGTGGCTCCCATGTCCCTGCCGAACCGGAAGGTAGGTATCAGCCACGGCTCCAAGGCTGAAGGTGGCTTTCTAAGCTCAACTGCATCAGAGAAAGTCCCACTGCAACATCAGGAAACAAATAACCTCAATTTCCCCTCGCTATGGCTCCTTTTTTCCTCTTTCCTTCACTTCTTATTTTTCTTGCTCTTCCCATATCTATATAGTTACACATACAGGTATTTTGCTCTGTTAAAAACCCCCAACATATTTTGGTTATCTTTTATTTCTGGCAACCACTTCATCATCCTCCCGATCGTGAATAGCCGAGCGAAGAATTATTTTAGACTTTTTGCAATGTCAGAGCCTCTCTCACGAAATTACTCCCAGGGTCTCTTGGAAGCCCTGGTAACTTAGTTTAATGATCTCTCACTTCTATCCTTGAAAAATGCTTCCTGTGTCTCCCAGCATGGGCCAGCTTAAATCTGTTGGCAGTTTTAGGTTTCCCGTCGTTGGCTCACATGCCAAGACCTCTTCCCCACCCTGTCCCCACTCAGAGCTTCCCACTGTCCTGCCTGCCTGCCTCATCTCCCCATTCTGGCTGCACTTCTTTGCTCACAGACATGCCCATGTCTTCTGCTCCTGTTAAAAGCCTTCTTTTACCTCGTCCATGCGAAGTGAAATGAGACGATAATCATTCTGTCCTTCCCAAAAGCTGTTACTTGAAGCTTTCTGTGGGGTGCCGGGTACAGGGAGGCCTGTGAACCCTGTGTGGTTAGGGTTCTGCCTGCATCGCCTTTAACTCACCAAGCGGGAACATCATCTCCTTAGTACGAGCACTCAAGGGTGATGGAGATGAGACTTACCAGTCCCCTGCAGGCTGGTAAATAAAATGAAAGGAAGGGGTTGAAATCCTCTCACCTCAAGCTGGAAGAGATGCTGACAAATCCCATGTGATTAAGTCATGGGAATGTGACCTCTGCAGATGTCCACGGGCTCTTTCTTACACACCTTCCGTCTCATTTCCTTAGGTCTTTGGCTCACAGGTATCCACGTCTGCAGGAAAGCTAACCAGCAGCACAACAGGTTAGGACTGGGAAGGTGACCTTGGGATCAAGCTCTGAAAAGCTCCTCCTTCAGTCAGGTCTGGTGGCTGTCTTGAAAGGCTTGTGGGGGAGGAGAAAGGAAGCAAGGAGGAGGGACATTTCTAGACTGTCGCAGGAAGGAGGTACTAATAAGTGCTCCGTTACAGGCTCAGCTTATTTATTGCAAAGGCTATGCCCTAAGGGACTGGAGGCAAGGGAGAGATGGATGTCATTCCTTCATCCCAAAAGTCTTTCTTGAGCATCTACTGTGAGCCAAGCATTGGCTGCAACAGGGAAGAAAAGAGAGAAAGTCCCTGCCTTCAGAGGGCTTACCAGGGGTGGGGGACCTTTTCTCTGCCAAGCCATTTGGATATGTATAACATCATTCAAGGGCCATACAAAATTATCAACTTAAAGTTAGCTGCTATATTTGGTCAAACATTTAATTAGCTCACCCCTAGTGCCTTGGCAGGGCCACACCAAATGATTTCACGAGCCTTATACTGCCCACAGGCAGGACCTTCCCCCACCCCTGGCTTACACTGTAGTGGGAGCAAATCAATTCATAATGCATGTTGTTGATCCAGAAATGCACGATTTGGTTTCCCATTTTCATATCTAAAATCAGAATGCACCTTATTAGTGATGTTGTGTGACAACTACAAGTTTAGTTGTGAGTGTTTTTTTCTGTGTCAGTGGTAGGGAATATAATGGTGTGTCTTCTAATTGATGGCATCTTAGATTCAATGAAATTCTCCAGTATTTCAGGTATAACTGCATTGAAGAGAAAAGATAGCTAAGTGTAAGAGTCAGGGATCAAATGGCAGGAAACAAATGTCCTGATCACAGAGGAATGATGGGAGTGTTTAATGAAGAGATAGTTGACAGAGGGAAATATGGGAGCCAGTGAAGGTGGTGCTGTGGCCAGGAACAAGTGAAGAGGCAGGAGAGGGGGCATTCTTGAAAAAGGGTTGAGCTGAAACCTTAGAAGAGAGGACACCAGAGAGGAGCCATGGACATCAGGTGACGGGACCACTGGCGAAACCGTAGGCCAGCAGTGTGGGAGCTCAGGAAATTGAGAGGGGAAGGGGAGTCAAGAACAGATCCAAGTCATTCTATGTAGTTCCTATGGAGATGTGCTCAGGACATCAGAATGTATTAACTGTGATCAGTTTGCAATGAGGAGTATATCGGCAGATAGTTGAAGCTTCCAGGCATTCTTTACGATGTTCTAATGGTGAAAAGCAAAGCTTAGAGTATGACCCACACCCATTTGATGCTCACCCTTCAACCCATAAAATGTGTGCTTTAATATCCACCACGAATCATTAAAGTCATCCCACAGCTATTAATGTGCCAGGAAATGACCAAGGTATCTGCTACAAACCCACACACTGTCCATGCCAGCGGGGAAACAGGATGTTGACTCAGGAAGATGGAGTGGGGACCATCAGGCTGTCTAGCTCCCTGTCAATAGACGCGGTGGTTCTCAACCTTCCTAATGCTGCGACCCTTTAATAGAGTTCCTCATGTTGTGGTGACCCCCAACCATAAAATTATTTTTGTTGCTACTTCATAACTGTAATTTTGCTACTGTTATGAATCGTAATGTAAACATCTGATATGCAGGATGTATTTTCATTGTTCTCGACCCACAGGTTGAGAACCACTGCGAGGAAGGAGTCTGTATCCCACTAGCTGGGTGTGGTCACTTCTGCTGTGGTTGGTCAGTTCTGTGGGGAAGCAGAGCCACACTGGCAGAGTTGCTCAGGGGTGCCTGTCCAGGTGAGCAGGGGCCAAGCAGCCCAGAGAAGAGAGGAAGGGAGGTCTGGTGAGAGGAGCCAACCTGTGAGGTGGGCTGGACAGGGAAGGTGGGAGGGTGGCAGAGAGGGTCCCAGGAGGAGAAAGGTTTGGCCAACAAGGCCAGAGAAACTTGACCTGGACAAAGGCCCAGGAAGATGTGAGAGTCTAGAGCAAGCATGTCAAACTCAAAGGCTAACACGGGCCAAATAAACAAGGCATGTGGCCTGTGGGCCGCGAGTTTGACATGCTTGGTCTTGAGCCAGTTATATCCATTAGGGCCCTTTGGCTGCAAGTCACAGAGGCATAACTCAACACAAACAGGGATTTAGGAGATACCTCTATGGGGTGTTCTCAGACACAGGAAGGCTGGGACCATGCATAGAAGGACACTTCCAGGGCCACACCAAGAGTTCTCAGCAGGAATGTGGGGCATCCTGGTCCAGGCACCGGCTCTAGAACCCCTGATCCAACCTCCTTAGTCTTCGAACGTGAAGAAGGAACCACAGTCATTGAGGCCCCTTCTGCTTACCCACAAGCAGCTGGAGGCCCAGGAGACCATTCAAGGTGCCCAAAGCCACATGGTCAGCAAGTGGCAGAGCAAGAGCATATCCAAACCCACAGGCTCCCAGAATTAGGATTCTTCTGCTGCAACAGAGTCTCCCAAATTCCAGGCATCCCAAGCTACCATCATGATTGTTATCATTTGCACGTACAGTTGACCATTCAACAAACATCATTTATACATGGATTTTTTTCAACAAATACTGTAAATGTATTTTCTGGTTTTTATAATTATCTTTTCTCTAGTTTATTATATGAATATAGTGGTATAATACATATACAAAATATGTGTTAATCAACTATCTATGTTATTGGTAAGGCGTTTGGTCTACAGTAGGCTATTAGTTAAGCTTTGGGGGACTCAATCATTATATGTAAATTTTCTTTTAGTTTTTCTCTTATGCAAATTTTAGACTGTGTGTGGGGGAGTCAATGCCCTTAACCCTCATGTTGTTCAAGAGTCAACTGTACTGCCTCTAAGATTATGATAATTTTTCTTTTAAACCAATTACTTGTAAAAATAAAATACCCTTTTATTCATCTTAGTCAATAGTATCAGTGAAATTATGGATTTGACATGCTGCATTTTTTCTAATACACCTCAAATAGTCTTATACTATTAAAGCAAGCAATGCTCATCTCTTAAGGGTCCCCAGATTATCTTTGTGGGACCCTACCATAGGTTTCAGGAACTGTGTGTAACTAAGCAGCTTTTCTATTAGGAGGGCAATGCAGATGGGTAATTTTCAAGCTTCTTTTTAGCCCTCAACTCTTGCTGCTAAAGAGACTCTTAGGTTCAGTTCCAGTTTGGGAAAGCAATAAAAAGGGGGTTGCTGGCCTTGGGGTGGACCTTGGGAGGAGGAAGTCCAGCTGACCTCAGGGCTACCCCTCAGATCCCAAGACTGGAAAGGACCCAGGTGACGAAACTGGTGCCCAGCACAGTGTGACCTCGAGTGGCTGCTGGTCAGGAGTGTACCTGAGTGAGTTGGGCCTTGTGTCGAGGACAATAGGAGCTACAGCCCAGGTAAGTGTGTGATGAAGGTGGTGGGCGGGGCCTCTGTCCTGCCTGCTTCCTGGGCTGCAGGAGCCCCAAAGCTAAAACCTGCATTTCCTAGGCTCCTGTGCACAGTGGAGGTGAGGTGGGGGCCATGCTACTAATGCTGGGACTCTGACTGATACATGTCCTGATGGTTGGGATGATAGAAAGTTCTAGAAGTGTGTCCTAGAGTCTGGCAGCCTTGAAATGCACTCCCATCCCAGATTCCAGGGAGTGTTATTGAGCTGTTATTGAGAAGGGATGAAAATTAAGTTGTTTTATGACATAACATGTAAGAGTGATGTCACTGAGGAGGTAGGGGCCAAAGGGCCTCCCTTCCTTCCTAGACCTCCTTTGCTCCGTGAAGGCTGAGGGTACAAGTCCTGAGTTAGCACATTTCAGAGTCAGGGACCACCTGGCCCCCGCAGATGGTGGGTCAGGGTGTTAGCGACTCCCCCTCCTCCTCAGGGAAGACCTGGGGGGCGGGGTGTCCACTGGGCACAGTCCCCAGGGTGCCCGGGGATGAGCTGGGCCGCTGGAGCAGGGAGATCCCAGGACACAAATCGCTCCGCAGAGGAGGCAGGACTTTCTCTCACTGCCCGGTGCGAACTTGCCTCAGCGGACTCCTCGTTTCAGTCCCTGGAAGATGGATGATTTCATTATTTGTGGCGCTCGGCAGTAAATCTGGAGTCTCAGCTAAAGCGAGCACTTTCCCTGCATGGCGCCTTCCGCTCACTGTTATTCATCACGTTTAATCATTCATCCACCTGGGCTGAGCCTGGGGCTGCGGGGAGGGCTTGCTGCTGAGGACCTGTTTACTCTGAGGGGCTGCGGGGGCGCTGTGCGCAGGAAGGGACAGGCCTGGGGGCAACTGCAGCTTCAACAAAGGCAAGAGAAGGACCGGCCATGGAGGGGGATGACAGGAGAAACCCTCATGGGGCCTCACAGCCTGGCCCCACCGCCAAGAACCTCCTCCCACCCCCTGGCAGGGAGGGGACGGAACACGGAAAAGAAAAGAAACAGCCAGAGCTCTCTAACGAGGGAGGGCTGATGATTTTAATTCAAGATGAAATGTGTTCTTGTTTGTGTACAACTCATTTTCCTCCCCAGTGGAGGGCTTTGTCCTCCACCGGGTGCCTCTACAGCGCGGCGCGTCCCGCGGTAATTAAGGCGGCCTGTGCCTCTTCAGCTTGCGGGGCCGGCTGTTCGCGTTCACATGTTGGGAAGCAAACATGGCTTGGATGGGTTCCTGGGTCTAAAAAGGGGGAAAACAACAAAGAATGGAAGAAAACACCTCCAAATAGAGGCTTGGCTCCTGCAGGGATGATGTCATCTGGCAAATGCGAGCAGGCCTGTTGGTGCTGACGGAGGGGCCGGAGCTGCTCTGCTTAGGGGCTGTGAAGAGGAGAACAGAGGTGGTGCCTAGGGACTGTATGAACCGGCTCATAACTCACACGCTCACAGAGGCCAGGTAGGAGCTGTAGGTGAGGGAAGCAGGTTGAGTGTAATTTTCAAGACAATTGCATTTTGTTTGCATAGTAAATACACAGGGAATTTATTTCCACAAAGAAGTACGTAAGTGCTCTCACTTATCTTGAAACACATGGCTCTCTTGATCTATCTTTTGTTTTTAGTAGAGAGTGGTAGAGAGATTTGTTTTTATGATGGAAAAAAATGCCAGCAGTCTGAGAGAGTGTAAATAGTGATTGATGGCTCTCGGCTTCCCTGTGGAAGGGAAACAGAGGGGGTTGAGGCGTGTGGCAAGTTCAACGCACGCCTTGCTCAGGTCATGAGTTGCCTGATGGAAGGTACATCCGTTTTGCCATGACTCTGATTTTTCAGAGGAATCTGAAATTCTAGATTTTTATGTGAAATCTTCTCTTTTATTTCAGCTTTACTGAGACCTAATAACAACTAAATTGTAAGATACTTAAAGCATGCAACACGATGATTTGATGTATATATATGTTGTGGAATCTTCTCATTTTTAATGTTGAAAACCAACAGTACAGACCAATGAATTATGGGCTGGTCATGACAGGTTTCCTGGCTAAATGTGGCCTGTGGTCTGTCACTTACCATCTGGGGTAGACTGTTACCCTGCCCACTTATGAAGCAAAATTTTCTTCTAACTTTGGTGAATGTTTCATTTCCTCTGTCTAGACTCAACTTTTCCACACACAAAATCAGCTCCTTCTATTTCTGCCATGGATTATGTTCAAAGCCTCTAAAGCCTATTTATTTATGCTTTCCCGAGTTTGGTTTTTGTGGGACAGTGACAGCTTAGGATAGTCAGCGCAGTACACAGCTGCTGCCACCTGTCCCCTCATTCCTTGGCATGTTGCCCAGTGGTGGCTTCTTACTGCCCCCTGGGCTCTCCCTCTGAGGCCTCAGCTGCAGGAGCTCTGTGGGTGACGGAGGATTAGGGGGACTGGGACCTGACACCCTGGGAAACAGCCCCATGAAGGCCAGATGGGAGCTGGTGGGACAAACCTCAGCTGCCTCCCCCTCGGGACATCCCCTCTGAGGCCTGTCCCACACCGTCTCCCATATGACCTGGTGAGATTGAGCTCCAGGTCCCACAGTTGGTCACCTGCTTAGTGTCCCACCAGGGTGGATATGATAATCCTCTCCTTTGTGCCTCCCTTCCCTGCTCTCCTGCCAGAGCCCCCTGGAATCTCCTCCAGATCAACTACTGAGCTAATAACACCCAGGCTCTGGGTTGGCTTCTGGAAGATTCCAGCCTAAGGCTCTGTGTAAAGCATGAAGACCTCAGCTGTGCGTGGCACACACTGGCCCCCTGGACTAAGTACGGAATGAGTGAATGAGGCCTTAGAGAGCCACCTCAGAGGCTGCTGAGCTGGGTAGTTAGAACCTTAAAGAACCCAAACTCTAGACCAAACGATCTGCTTTGGCCTTTGCAGACCTGACTCCCCATTGCTTTTCCGCTGATTCTGAAGCTGCGGCCGCCCTTTGTGGCCGAGTCGGTTTTCTCAGTAGCAGCCGTGCTGCAGGGGCTCAGCCATGAAGATGAAAGCTCCTGGTCCGGCGGGCACTTGGCTGACGCTTCCAGAAAGATGCTCTTTGATGTTGTTGTAGCCACGGGTCCTGAGGCAGCTGTGCTGGTAACAGTCCCAATTACCTGGGCCATTTTGCTTGATGGGACGACCAAGAGCCACAGATGGCTCCTGAGTGCACCTCGCTAATGACAGACTTTTGTGAAACCAGCCCACCTGGTATAATACCTACATACATATACATATATACATTTTTTAAAACTTAACTCTTTGGAGGAGAAGTTGCAATCATTTGGAGATGGCCCAAACACCTGAGACCCCAAGGACAGACTCCTGAGCATCGCTTCCATCCTTGAAGGCCACGGTTTCATTTCTGCATCTCTAGTACTTGCACAGGGCCGGGCGCTAGGCAGAGCTCAGAGCAAGGAGTGTCTATTGACCCCCAGGTAAGGTGAGATGGGAGCCGGGCCTACCGGCTTCTAGGACGTCCCACAGTCTGGATGAGTGTGACTGTTTCCGTGTAGAGTCACACCCAATGTTGTTGCCAGGATTGCTGCGGAGGGAGGCTCTGCCCGGCCTGTCATCAGGACGTCAGGTTGGAGCCCTGGGTTAAGGTGGTGTTTGCCAGATTTCTCTGTTGTAAAGGATCCTCCCCCCTTTGCGATTGCTAAGTAACAGGTAGGATGATCCTGTGAGATCCTGTGAGATATGCTGTTCCCCCCAAATCCTTTTCCCAGTGGTCTTGACACCCACGAATCGTCTACTCCTGCGTCAACTATTACATTTTCAAATTCTATAATTCCGTACACATATCAGCAGGCGGTGTTTTATAAAGAATTGTCCCTGACCCGAATCATCATCTTTTAGTATCACTATGAATTCATAGATTATTTTCAAACATTCACTATGTCCATATCTATTTCCAAACATTTTTTATGCTCAAATATTTTCACATTGTCCAGTGGGAGCTCTTTTGCCATAGCTCCTGCTTCCCTTTGGCCTGTCCCCATCATCTCTGAGCACTTCCTGGCTTTCTGGCACAAGGTGACTGTCTGGAACCTTCCAAAAGGTCAACATTATAAGAGACAAAACAAAGGCTCCCTGTTCTACATTAAAGAGAATGAAAGAATCATGACAACCAAATACAATGGGTGATCCTGAAGTTTTTAAAAAGCACCAAATTTCTACTGTATATTAGATTAAATTGCTGTGCCAGCATTCACTGTCTTGAGTGTGTTGTGATTACATAGGGAAAGTCATTCTTCAGGAGATACACACTGCAGTGTTTATGAATGAAATATCATGATCTCTGCACCATTGTCTCACGTGATTTAGCCAGAAAAGGAAAACTACACACACACACACACACACACACACACACACACACACACACGCACACGCACACTCGCACATACACACTCACACTGTCCATGCAAACATGCCCCATATGTGGCCCGGTGTTGCCAGCTAGTGAATCTAGGTGAAGGCCAAGTGATGTTCACTGTACTGCTCCTGAATTTTCTATGGGTTTTCCATTTTTAAAAATAAGAGGTTGGGAAAACTAAAATGAAGCGAAAAAAGAAACTCAGAAGGGACAGGAATTGTGGTCAGAATTGTAAGCAGTCAGACTTTTATCTCTAAGAAATCATGTCCTCTGGTTGCTACTAAGCCTCTGACATGAGGAACAGGCCGGTTGTATTTTTAACCTCCAAAGAATAAAATCTAGACAGATTTGAAAAACAATTGTCTCTCTTATTCAAGAGAAACTGCTAATGAGGAAAAGAGGGAGGGAGTGAAGGAAGAAATTTGTTAATAAAACATCTGAGCACTGTGATTAGGCACTTCCTCCTACATTATTTATCTAATTCAAACAACAACCTTGAAAAGACCAGAAAATCAAGGCTTAGAAAAGTCACAAACCTGTCCCTAGAAAACCCATCATCTCATATAAATGTTTCAAACCAATTAGTTATAAGGAGAGTGGGTCAAAAGCTACCTGAACATAGAGATTTTAAAGATTCTGACCTCAGCTTATCTTTTTTTTCAAAGCTTTGTAGCAGGGAGGGTTGTGTTCTTTGGGCTGAGACGTTGACAGAGATACCTGGACCTCTCACCTAAGCTAAACCTTGGCCAAGGGAGTGAGTCTGGGAAAGCTGGCAATGTTCCCCTCTGTTTCCTGAATAGTTCACAGGACTGCCCGGGGTGGGGGGGGGGGCGGGGGGGCGGGGGGGGGGCTGCCTTGTCAGTAGCTCCACCCCTTTGCTTCACAGCAGGAAAGGAGGCCTGGAGACATGGCCTGAGGGGGGAGAGCCTGGGAGTGGGCGGTGGGTCTGGTCTGGTGCAGCCTGGACCCCTGGCCATTGCTCTATGGGATTCAAAACTCATGGGCAGAAACAAAGGGGTTTCCTCCTGGATTTGAAAAGCTCCCAAGACTCTTATGACGCATGCAGGTGTCTGCCTTCCATCTATTAGAGTGTAGTGGCAGGTGTGAAAATTAGGATATTTTATTCAGGGTGAGTGGGTGGGGATATATTCATGTCCCCTGCAACTGTGGAAGGAGAGGACACTTTCACTAACTTGAACGGCATTCCATGAAGACACTTTCTGATTGTACTCTAGTAGCGGTATAAGCAAATGAGCCATTAAGGCAGCTCCACTAACTACGTTCCACACCCAGGCAACTCACTGTTTACTTCCCCATGGGCAAAGAGACTAAAAGAGGAACGCTCAACATCTCGGAAAAATATACTTAGTGAAAAATGTAAAAGTAAAGATTTCTTGATTACTTGAGCATCTGAAATGATTCTCACTCCAAGGTTGAAAGTCAACAGCCCCTTCCCAAACCAAAGTTTCCATCATTCCTTCAGGACCTATTTACTCAGGGTGTATGACAAGGCCCAGTGAAACAATCAGGGAGGGGGAGGGGATAGGACAAGGAGGCTGGTCACCAATAGTCAAACAGACGTAGCAGATCTGAGCCTTCTGTCCACACCTCCTGCGTCTGACATCTCTGGAGATCCTGGTAGCAGCAGGCCTGGAAGGTGTTGGATGAAGCCTAACTAATCAGATTTTTTTAAAAATCAGTAATTTGCTGGCATATGAGGCTTCACACTGTGGTGGGTCTGACTGTGATTTGGGCATTCCTTTCTGAGGTCATGTTGTTCTGAGGAGCTCAGGTTCTCCCCTCCCCGACCCCTACCGGCAGTCTGGACTGGGCAGGAATGACTGACCACTGGCCACAGTGGGTACCAGAAGATGCAGGGCCTCTGGGTTGGAGGAATAGTCCAGGGACCTGGAGGGTTGTGAGAAGCTGGGAACAAGAATGTGAAGGGTGACTGGGGGAGAGGATCTGGCTAGTGCTCCTGATGATCCAGGTATGGCTGCCTCGGACTGAGGGCACATTCCTATGGACAGCTTGGGGAGCATGTGACCAGAGCACCCTACCTCCATCTATTTCTCTGCCACAGTGAAGTCCACAGTTGAGATCTGCTGCTTGATTTGGAATGAAATACTCACTGTCTCATCTTCTTTTTGTGTGTGCTTGGCCCAGAAAGGACAGGCCTATTTATCACAGACTGCCACACCCCCTTCCTTGTCTGATAGGAGCATTCAGCTAGAGTCATATGTCTGAGATCATTGAACCGCCCAGCATCTGATTGCTCCCGAGCAAACCATTTCAGCACCCAGGACAGCTCCCGCACTTAGTGAGCGCTCAATAGCTATCCAAGCAGAGACGGAATAGATGTCCAAGGACAAACCAAGGAGGCTCCTGGTTTGCTAGTGGATGGTGCTGAGGAGCAGAGTGGTCTCAGCACCGTGGTTTCAGGGCTCATGATCCCCTCTTAGTGAAGTGGGTGAAAGGAGAAAGCTAGGTTTTGGATATGGGAGCCACTGGGGGCCCCAAATTTGATAACAGGGGGTTCCCTACAAATGTCAGGGCTGTGCATGAGATGTGACTGCAGAGACATGTTGGTAACCTGGTGCTTTAGGGATAAAAAGGCCCTGATTTGTAGCAATTGCTGATTTCCCTGATGGAAATTCTCCTACCCGATTCCAAGTACCAGTTAGTAAAACTTCTGAACGTTTCACAATCGGCCCTCAGGGCTGTCTGTCCTCTGCACACCACCAGGTGTGAGTGACCAGATGAGTCACCACTAGGGGTCCCAGCAGATGTGGGGGTGGGGGCACTATGGGGCTGAGGGTGAGCTTGTAAGTTCTTACCACATAACAGGGAGCAGCATTCCTTGAATTGCCCACAAAGTCACAGACACCGAGATCTGGAAGATTCAGAACAATTAACACTGGAGAAGAGGATGAGGCAGGACGTTCAAGGGAGAGTTAGGACTGTGAAAGGACCATAAGAGGCTCTGGGAGGCTCCGGAAGCCCCGGAGGCTTTTTGAAAATGACTCTCCTTTGATTTGGCTGCAGAGTCAAACCTGGAGGGAAGGATATTGACTGTGTGACAATTTTATCAGAAAAACAATGCAAAAAATTAGTACTTGATTGATTCTTTAATTACTCTAAGAATTAGGGCATATTTGTCACTAAAAGTTGTTAAAAATGAAATGAAAACTGATTTTTCATCAAATGCAGTTTCAATTTTTTTTCTAGAGAAAGCCTTTTATTCAGAAGAGATAGTTGAGAGCAGGAACTCTGATGGTGATAATTTCTAGGTGGGCAACCTTCCTGTGCCTCAGTGTCCTCATCTGTAAAATGGGATAATAATAACAGTAGCTATGGTATGTTTCAGGACCTTGGTCAAATCTCAGGAGAAGCCTGGCCTGTGTGGCTCAGTGGTTGAGCATGGACCTATGGACCAGGAGATCATGGCTCGATTCCAGGTCAGGGCATATCCCCGGGTTACGGGCTCGATTCCCAGTCAGGAACGTGCAGGAGGCAGCTGATCAATGATTCTTTCTCATCCTTGATATTTCCATCTCTTCCTCCCTCTCCCTTTTTCTCTGAAATCAATAAAAAAAATATTTTTTAAAAATCAGGAGAAAATCAGAGCAGACGGTCAGGAAATATTCAGGAAGAAACTCTGGCGTGGGCAGCAGGCGTCTGAGAGTCGGTCAGCCGTGGTGTCTTGCTCTGAGCTCCTAAGAGAAGCCTCAGGACAGGTCCAGAGTCACACGGGTCGTGGAAGGACTGGTGAAGGGGTCACAATGGAAGGACCTGCTTTGGGAGGGTCGGCTGGCAAGGACCAGCTGGCCGGGCAGTTCAGATCCTGCCAGGGCTACAGGTTTGCGTGGGGAACTGGGAGACACCGGTGCATCTCCATGCAAGTAACTTCAGTGCCCATGGTTTATGTCCCTGCAAAGTGTTAACATTTGCAAAATTCCTTGAGCGGGAAACCCAAGCCTCTCTGTCTCATCTGTGTTTACTGTGGGATGAGTTAACTTTTTCATTAAGCAACACAAATGGCTGTTGGAGTAAAAAAGTGGAGAATTA
This sequence comes from Myotis lucifugus, assembly GCF_000147115.1. Classification (NCBI taxonomy): domain Eukaryota; kingdom Metazoa; phylum Chordata; class Mammalia; order Chiroptera; family Vespertilionidae; genus Myotis; species Myotis lucifugus. The sequence continues at coordinate 1,558,812 of NW_005871138.1, forward strand.
ACTAAAAATAGGTGAAGCAGTGAAATTCAGCCACAAGGACGTTTATGAATAATGAAGGGGCCGACTCTTGGCTGTATTTCAATTTCAAGGGGACTCTGGTCTCCGCCTGTCGCTTTCCCTGCACGGCACAGGCAGGACTGTTTTTCCAGCATGAAGAGTCTCTTAATTAAATCTAATTTGTCACACAGGTTAGATGCATTTGGGTTTCCTCCGACTCCCATTGTTATAAACTTGCAAAGTCTTCTCTGAAAAAAAATGCTCCTCTTCTGCTCCAAAGAGCTGGATTGCTGCTTTCCCCCTTCCATTGTGCGGAGGAAATGGTACAGGTTCTTTGGCAGGTAATCAGTTATCCTCCTTAAAGGATCCTGAAGTCACCAGGGAAAATTATAGCCTCTGAGAAATACTAAATGCCCACTTGAACACATTGTCTCCTGTCAGAGCTAGTTTCCCTCCCCCCCAGAATCATAGTGACTCCAGTTGCCTGTGTTAATGACCTCTGGTTCCAAATGCGGTCACTTCCTGTCGCTTCTGGGGTTTCAATGTTGACACCATGTCTCTTTTAGCTTCTGGAAGCCCTGTAATGATGCCTAATTAGGAATGCATCTTTCCCTTTCTTCCAACTCAGTCTAATTTATGTCCCTGGATAATACTCCCAGCAGGCAAGTCATCTGAACCTCTATACCTCTGCATGAAGTAGAAAGTTCTCAAGTTCAAGGTCCCTGGTGGGTAAACAACACAGTTTCAAGTTCAGGGACATCCTCCTCAATCAACATCAACAACCCAGTAAGAACACATGACCTTGGTGTTGTTGGTGAGTAGCAGGCCATTTCTGAGCTTGTCAGCGTAATCCAGGTTCCCTGATCTGTATCAGTATGAAATAAGAAACCATTTAGGAGGCGGCAGGAAAACATGGCATGGCCCCTCGTCTTCCTCCTCCCATTTGACTTTGACTTATTCGTGTATGAAATTGAGTGCTTGTGATGGGGAAGTATTAGAGATCCTGTGTAGTCAAATTAGTATCATGGAACCAGAGTGTGGGACAGGTTATTAAATGTCCCCTAGTTCACCCTCCTGCCAACAGGCAGAGAAAACAGACAGAAGCTCAGACACACGTGAATTCATGTCCAAGAATTCATGACACCCAGCGCAGACTGAGAAAGGAGAGCTGGTAGAGGTCCCAGATAATCTGGGTTAAAAAGACTGTTATTAGAAGCATCATAGCCATTCAGGCACAGCTTGTAGATTCGGCCATACTTATCCATCTTTCTTCTTGTGAATGAACCTCAAAGCTCATGTCAACATTTAGTGAACATGTCAAAGCATCATCGAACTTCCCTGGGTCAAAGGCAGGTTCGGGTCCCAGTCCTGCCACACCTGTGAGCTGGGCAGACCATCTTCCCTCTCAGGGAATCCCCTGGAATCACTTTTTGAATCTATAAAATGGAAAGAATACTGAATCTCATTGGTTCTGCGATGCAGCTTTTTCACTAATCTGGTTGTATCACAGTCTATGGAGTTTTATCATTTTGTCATAATTCAATTGCCAATGTTTCCTTTCTCGGTGGTACGTAAAACAGTGATGCATCCTCTGATCAATTTTGCCTTAGATGTGTGAAATGCAGTATCATCTGCCATTGGCCAGCTATAATGAAGGTCAAATGTGACCACATAGGGTTGAGGGGCATTTGCCAATTATAAAACATCCCATGGTGGTTCAGGGAACGTGCCCCCTGGAGGTGTGCAGTGAACAATCCGCATGATCGCATCTGCCCCCTCAGCGCTGCTCTTCAGGGGATGGGGTGCAAGGCCCTGAAAGTGTACTGCTCACATCAAGCCTGATGGGCCTGGAGGAAGGAGGCCACTGCAGAGAAAATGGAAATCTGACAAATGACACCATTTCCCAAGAAGGTTGGCAGCAAGACATGTGAATGTTGGCTGTGTGTACACAAGGCAGATACAGCAAGTAATTTGTTCCTGATCTAATCGTGTTATGGGCAATTTTAGGGACAATCTGCAGTGAAATGGACAGTCCAGCTGGGCACCTGGGGTGGGAGTGAAACCCACTGTTCTGACATCTTCTGGGCACCGACCACAGTGCAGGAGCCACAGTGGGACCAAGTGTGCAGATGACTTGATTAAAGGCATTTGTACCCATTAGTCTCAAGTTCTGGTTTGTGTCTCTCAGAACCTGTAAATTTTTTATTTTCTAAATGGGCCACAGCTTTAAAAATATTCTTTATTGATTTTGAGAGAGAGATAGAGAGGGAGAAAGAGAGAGACACAGAGAGAGAAACAGAAACATCAGTGTGTTGTTCCACTTATTTATGCATTCATTAGTTGATGCTTGTATATGCCCTGACTAGGGATCAAACCTGCAACCTTGGTGTATCGTGATGACGCTCTAACCAACTGAGTGACCCAGCCAGGGCCTTCTCAGAGGCTTTTGACAGGATCACCCGAAGCAATGACGTTTGGTGAAACGTGTTTGGTGGTGTCCCAGCTGCGTGTAGGGAAGGAAGACAAGGAAAGTGCCAGGTGTCACATGAGGTGTTGTACCTGTACTATTCCTTTTACTGTTATGTCAACCTATGTATCATGCCCATTTTATGAATGAGGAAACTAAATTCCAGAAAAATTAAGTAATTTGTCCAGCATCACCCAGAAAGTGTCTGAGCTGGGATTTGAACCCATGGCAGCCTAATTCTAAAGCCTATGTAGTTTTAACTTTCCATCCTTTCTTCTTCAGAGGAACAGAGAGAAGCCAAGGACATTGTCCATCTCTCTGGTGGATAATGGGCCACTCGATGATTAAGTCGTGCCCATATTTTTATTAAGAAACTCATTTAAAAAGAACATTGCTAAGACATCCATTACTTTTCATTAATACTTCGCCATAATTGGGGACTATTTCTGATGAACTTGTAACATGAACTGACATTTGGTGGCTGGAGAAGAGCCAGGGCTGGGCTCAGACCTGAGACCTGCAGATGTGTGTCCTGCCCTGGCTGACTGGAGAAGAGCTGCCGCCGGACACAGCTGCTCTGAAACCTGACAGCAAGCCCCCTGGTCTGTCTCCCAGACCCCAGGCTTGGAGCTGGTGTTTCCCCCGGAAGTCCCCACTGGCGGGCGTTCTGTGCCATGTCACTGTGTCCTCACGGGCACAGCATAATACACATTGAGGAATGTTTGTGCAAATCTGATGTGGTGTACTTCGTTGTTATTTTAATTTGCAGAGAATTCATTACTGGAACCAGCTAGTCCTGGGTTCCACCGTCTTAGGGAAGGATTGGACCTGCCTTCAAGCCCATGAAGGAAGCCCAGTCCCCACCTGTGCCCCAGCAGCCCTGTATGACAAGGAACTCCAGCAGTCTCTTGGAGAAGTATGTCAGTGACCCAGAGTGCACACAGGAGCTGCTCTGCATCAGAACCCAAGCCTGCTCCTCGGTGGGAGGCTTGGGAATTCGGCCCTTGTTCTCGGACCTGCCAGTTAGCATGGGTTTACCTGGCACTCCACGGGCACCCAGACTCGCCCCTTCCAGCTGCTCCAGCTCCAGGTGCTGGCCTACACGAGCTCTTCCACTGCACATTGTGACGGGGGTCTCCCCGAGCACCATGTCCTGCTGGCACCCCCGCTTCTGACATCTCAGAAAATGATCTGGGTGCCAGGCCCTGCCAACCGCTTCACCCTGGAGGCCGATCCCAGAGCCTATTTCACGGCTCATTCAAAAGGAAGGCGAGGAGGACTTTTCCATTTCGTTTATTAAATGAATTAATTCATGAGGAACTTGGTCAACATAAGCATTCCGACACAGCTCGGCCCCTGGATCGTTTGCAATTACCATTCTGGGGAAAGCCACCCAAACCCCATCAAACCCTGAATCGGTCCCCAACAGAGGTCGCACCACTGGGCCCTCGGGGGAGGGGGAGCAGAATGTATCTGACTTATTTCAAGCAACTGATGCTTGAAGTGACACCCACAAATGATGGGAACACAATCCCCCCTTTAGACAGGTGTTCCTGTGGAAATACATCTGAGAACTGAGTGTTCAGAGGGACCCTTGTCACAGAGCAGTTGTTGGCCCCAGAGGACTTCAAGCTCCCCACCTTGCTCAAGCCCTTGTGTATGTGCACATCAACGCCGCTCTCCACCCCCATCCTCACTCCTTTTTGTGGGGAGCAGTGGGGCAGCCTGGCTGGCCTAGGGGGTGAGTGGGACAGCCAGGCTTGCCTATTGGTGGGAGATTTTAGGGAGGGGATCAGGAGCCATGAACCTGAATCAACATTCAGAGGCCTGAGCTACGCCTTGGCCCTGCCTTTCCCCTCCCGCACATCTCCATAGGGGGCTCCCCCTGAAGCTGTTGATGCTCTGAGGACTTTGAGGGTCCGTGGTTCCTTGGAGATGCTCTGTCATCCACAGTGTGCCAGGAAGGACCCGCCTGGGACTGGGGGCTCAGGGGAACCTGTCCTGCATGAAGGTGGTGGCTGCATCCCTTGGGTCTGAGGTGCAGGCAACAGAATCCACACCGAGTTCTGAGGTGCAGACAAGAGGAACCGACCAGAAGGAATGGGGAGCAGGGCACCAGGCCTTGGAGGGCAGGAGCCTGGGCGTCCTTGGGTTCCAAGCAGCAGGGGGGGATGGGGAGAGTGTGCTGTCGGGGTGCACTGGTGGGGATCGGGGTGAGCTGACTCCTCCAGGGAGAACTGACCAGCCCTTCTCCTTAGAGGGAGACGGGGCCAGAGCACAGTACCCACTCCAGGAGCCCGTCCCCAGCAGGAGTCCTTGGCCCCAACCCTGTCAGGGACCCACAGGAGTAAAGGTCGAACCTCAGGGCTGCTTCATCACAGCCCCCATCGCACAGGTGGTGGCACCGAGAGCTCCAGGCTGGGCTGTGACGGGGCAGGAGCAGGAGCAGAAGGGGGACTAGGTCTTGGCCACCGGACCCGACTCCTGGGTGCTGAACCTTGGAGTGCTCCCCCTGGTCCTCCGAGGCGGAGGAGAGGTGCAGGCACTGAACTAGTTTTTCAGAGATCGTGTTGTTGCTAAAGGGGAAGAGGAAAAAGCCAACGATGGCTACATTCTGCCTTACGGAGAGCTTCACTGAACAGACTCCCAAGAAAGAAATGTAACATTTTTACTGAACTACAGCAAAGCCAGCGGGGTTTGGGAAGCTAATTGCTCACCCTCCTGTCTTCATGACTGTTTCCACGGCAGACAACAGCTAACCCACCTGTGATGACAGCCGTGGTAGTTGCAAGAAATGAAAATGTCCAATATGACAAGTCCCTATAGTGGATACACAACTGGGTTCCTCCCGCCATTCATCCCACAGATGTCTGTTGAGCACCTACTGTGTGTGGGACCCTGAGGTCAGCCCAGCGGTTCAGTAGAGGACAAGACAGGTGAGGTCCCCCTTCTCACGGAGCTGGGTCCTCCCTGGCGCTGGCAGAGAACAAGCCAGGAGATGAATGAGTGAAGCAGAGAATTTCAGAGCGAGGGGAGTGCATGGAGGAAAATATACCTCAGGGGTGTGACCGAGGGGAGGGGTCCTGTTAGGTCCGGGGTCAGGGCGGGCTCTCTGAGGAGGGGCACTGAGGGGAGACCCTCGTGGTGGGAGGAGCCGCCCTGGGATGGCCGTGGGGAGAGGACTCCAGGCAGCGGGACGAGGACCAGCAGATGCTCCCGTGAACTCGGAGGGAACAGCAGCTGCTCTGGGGGAGCAACTCCTCAGAGGTTCCCCCTTCCCTGCTCAGGCCTCCGCCCCTTCCCAAGGGCCGGCTGTGAGGCCTGTTTTCTGTCAGTCGGGCCCTGGCCTGTGCTGTCCCCGTGACAATTTGTATTTCTGAGTCTTCCCTTCGGCAAATGGAGGGGTGTGGGCACTAGGACTGCACACCTTTCATACAAGTTCTCCCAGGGTGTGTCCTTCAGGTGTGATTTCCTTCATTTTTTCCCTCCCTTCCTCCCTCCCTCCCTCCCTCCCTCCCTCCCTCCACAATATGTATGAAGTGTCTGCTGTGTGTCTGACGGTGTCCTAGGTACTGGGAACAACGCCGTGAGCAAAGCAGAAAGCGCCCTAGGGGTGTACATCCTAATGCTGAGAGAGGAGACGGACGTGTGAGTCAGTATGTCAGGTCCCGGTCAGTGCTTTGGTGGGAAATGAAGCCGGAGGTGGACAGTGAGTGTGGAGGATGCGGTGGTGGTGGTGGTGTTTATAAAGTGGGAGCAGGGAATTCCCTCTGAGAAAGCAGCACAGAGGGAGCAACTTGGAGACTAGCTGTAGAGGAGCTTTCCCAGCAGAGGGAATGGTTGTGCAAAGGCCCTGAGGTGGGTTGACCTGGCTTTTGCAGGCACATCCAGGAGGCCATGAAGTCATTATGGCTGGAGAGGAGAGGGCGGGGGGAGAGGGCCTGGGGGACCAGAGCAGTGAGGGGCCGAGGCAGGCAGACCCTCGGCCACTGTAAGGACTTGGTTTTCACTCTGAGCAGGTGGAGGCAGAGGGCTTTGGCAGAGGACTGACAGGCTCTCACTTGTTCATTTCTGCCGCTGTTGGCTCAGTCGAACTCCCTTCTTCAACAGGACGTGGACTCGACTGTCCCGGAATTGGTGGCCGAGGTCTGGGCTCTGGCGTGGCTGCTGCTACATGCGCTCCTGGCTCCCACGTGGCTGGGTGGCCCAGGGGCGGCTCTGCCCGGGCCTCCCATTCGTGGCATTTCTCACATGCCCCCTCCCATGTCTGGCCCTTTAAGAGCCTCATTACACTTTGGCACGGAGAATGAGGCTCAGCAAATGGCTCATAAAGCATCTTTTTAAAGGTTAATGGTCACTGGCGAGGGAAGAAAGGGCCACTGAGCACGAAGCTGTCTTTGATGATGTGGATTTTTCAATTAAGTGAATTGAGAGTCACGCCTCCTTACAGGTTCCTGGCCTGATTGGCAAGCAGCCAGGGAGGCCTCGGGGTGTCTTGGAGGCTGGGACCTCAGCCCCACATGAGCTGCAAGTGCTGTTACAGCAGCCACTCCCAGGTGAGGGGAGTGGGTCAGGCGGTCCCAGCTCTGCTGCCTGCTGGGCCCCTGTGAGCTGTGTGTGTGGGAGGCGGTTCTGGAGGATTCCATGCTCTAGCCAGTGAGCTCTGGGAGGGCAGGGACAAAGTTGGGTTTCAGCTTCCTTGTGCACAGTGCCTGGGACCTGCCCTGGATACGGCAGGTGTGCAGGTGGCCAGGAGTTGGGTTGATCTCAAATCATGCAGCCCTGCTCAGTGGGCCTGGGACAAGGAAGGAAAATAGCCTCGGTGCAATCCTGGTGACACCTTGTCAAGCTCAGGCAGCATTTCTTCTTACATTATTTCGTCATTTACGTATTTGCTGATGATTTATTGTATATCTACTATGTTAATTACCTATTGCCGAGTAGTAGCAAATGACCATAAACTTAGCAACTTAAATGGCACTGACTCATTATTTCATAGTTTCTGTGAGTCAGGACACTGGGCATGGCTTTTCTGGGTCGTCTGCTCAGGGTATCTTGCAGCCTATAATCAAGGTGACAGCCAGGGTTGCGGTCCCATCTGAAGGCTCAAGTGAGAATGGTTTGCTATCAAGTTACTCACATGGTTGTTGACAGTATTTGGTTCCTTTTGGGTTGTTTTACTGAGGGCCTCCATTCCTTGCTGGCTGTTGGCTCAAGGTCACCCTCAGTTCCTCGCCACTTGGATTCCTCCCAACATGGTAACTTGCAAGTCGTGTAGCAAGATGGAAGTCACTCTCTTATATAACCTGATCATACGTTGATGTGTCATCAATGTTGAAGTATTCTATCAGTTTTAGGTGGAAAAGGATTTGGCAAATTCAAGGTCAGAGAGAAGGTTCTTATGGCTAGAAAACAGATGTGGGATGGGTTGGAGGAGGCAGGGAGCAGCCCTGTAGGCAGTGGTGAGAAGGGTAAGTCTTTTTTTAAAAAAATATTTTTTATTGATTTCAGAGAGTAAGGGAGGGGGAGAGAGAGATAGAAACATCAATGATAAGAGAGAATCATTGATGGGCTGCCTCCTGCATGCCCTCAACTGGGCATCGAGCCCACAACCTGGACATATGCCCCCGACAGGAATCAAACTCGGGACCCTTCGTTCCGCAGGCCAACACTATATGCACTGAGCCAATCCATCTAGGGCAGGAGAAGGGTAAGTCTTATTCTACACGATGGTTTGAGTTTTGGGTCTGGGTGGTATCCTAACCAGCACGATCCCCCTGGAATCCCACGGTGCAGAATGTATTTTCTACCAAGTCTCCCACAGTCTCTCCGATGCGTCACTGAGAAGGTCTCATTCGATGCTGGCGTGACCTCAACACCCCTCTGGTGCTTTCTCCCCGCCCCCCACAGAGAGCAGGAGTGCAGGCTTCAGGCAAAGTCTCCAGCAGCTAGAAAGTGACACCACTGCTCTGTTGTCATGCATCTGTTTTCATGGATTCTCTTTTATTTATGGCAAGGGATAGTTTTCATTTGCAGTCCTGGGATATCAGATTTCCTTTAAAAATGTAAAGAAACTGACTGATTTAAAGCTAAACTGTGACTAAGTGAGGCTACAGAAGGAATGTAGCTGTTTCCCAAACCACAAAGGAGGCCTGGGGGTGTTCTCTGTAAATGTGAATCGGATCGTGTCACCCTCCTGCTCAGAATCTTCTCCCACGCAGAAGAAAATCCACACTCCTCACCATGTCGTGTGATCTGAGCGGGGTGGCTCTCAGCCCTCCTCCCCTCTATTGCCCTGTGTCAGTCCATCTGGCCACGCCGATTAGCCCTACCGCAGGGCCTTTGCGCTTGCTATTTCCTCCGCCTGGACTTTGTTCTTCCAGAAATGTGTGTGATCAATCCATTGCTCAGTGCATTCAGCTCTCTGTACACATTTCCCCTCTTCCTAGCAGCCCTCCCTGACCACCCCACTGAATATAACACCTCCCCTAACTTCCAAACCCCTTAGTTTGCTCCGATCCCCTTGATGCTTAATGTTAAGTGATACTATGGTGGGCATTTGTTTGTTTATCTGTCCCATTGGACGATACCCTCTGTGAGGGCCGGGGCCTTGTCATCTTGCTCACTGTTGGGTCCTGAAGCTGAGCCGATGCCAGGCCCCGCTGGGGGACTGGGGCGGGGTGGGGTCTGTGATACATTCGAGAGTGAGTGCCCATCCATAGGGGCGCTGTGACACAATCCTGCTAATTGTAGTCACTAGAGAAGGCCAACCCACTGTGGACAGATGTTTTTTTTGGGGGGAAGGCCTGGAAAAGCCTAAGTTTAATAGAAAACATCCTAATTTTTAAACCTTGGCATGTGATTTAAAAAAGATAAAATAGTTGTGTCCAAAAGAAAAACATAAATTTGTGAATGAAGCCTGGCCTGCAGGCTGTGACTTTGGCTAGGAGATCCCGAGATGGTGGCCTTGCTATGCCCCAAGTTCCAGAATGAGGGAGCAGGACCCATGCATGACAGGCACAGGCCACCACCAGGCCCCATGCAGGGGTGGACAGCGGGGAGCTGGTCACCCTGAGTGGGGGAACCAGAGAATTTAAGGAAGGCAGATTTGAGGGGACCAGAAAGAAGGACTGAGGGACCTGAATGAGATTCCTGTGACTGCTGTAACATTCACACACTGGGAGGCTTGAAACCACAGGACTCGATTCTCTCACAGTGCAGGAAGTCAGAGGGCCAAAATCCAGGAGTTGGCTCTGAGGAAGGAACAGTCGCTCTGAGGAAGGAACAGTCCCTCTCTCTCAGCTTCCGGTGGATGCTGACAGTCCTCAGCATTCCTTGGCTTACAGCTGCATCACCCCATCTCTGCCTCCCTCCTCTCCATGTGTCTGCCCAATTTCCCTCTTCTTACAGGGACACCAGTCATATTGGATTAGAGCCCTCTCTATTCCAGTGTGACCTCATCTTAACTTGATCGCCTCTGCAAAGACCCTATTTTCAAGAAAGGTCACATTCACAGGTGCTGTGGGGGTTAGAATGTCAATATGTCCTTTTTGGGAGACACAGTTCAACCCACAACAGGACCTAAAAGTTTGCTGTGAGGCTTGTATAGGGATAAGTGAGGGGCTGCTGGGGCAGGGAGCTTGGGGCCTTGCAACCTCAAAGTAAAGATTCAGGGGTCGAATGGCAGAGCTTTAAAAGGAGGGATTTCCTTTAAGTACAGAGTTTGTCCACGCCTTGCGATATAGGGATAAAAGCAGAACTCCTCAAAATCGAAGACCCAGACCTCACCATCTCCACAGGATGGTAACGAGCCTGCTCACTGGTCCTTCCCTTTCACCTCTGCCCCCGAAGTCCACACTCTGCACAGCAGCCACAGGGATCTTCTAAAGATAGGAGTCAGGGCCTGACAGCTCCTGTTTCCATCACCGTGACCCCGTGGCCCTGTCTCATCTGGACCCTGACCACCGCTCCTCCATCACCACAGAGCTCAGACTCCAGCCTCAAAGGCCTTCACTTGCTGGGATGGCATGGCCGCTCCTTCCCAGAGCCTCAGGCCCATCTCCCAGACGCATTCATTGGCCCAGCCCTGAGGCCTGTAGACCAGCCCTTGTCTGTTCCCAGAGAAGCAGCAGGATGCTTATTGGCTACATCCCTTCCTGTCTCCCTGCCCCACCCAACTGGTAGTGTTTGGGGTCTCCCAACCTTGAAACCTTGCTTCTGGGGAAACCAAAACTAAGGCATAGGGCAGGGGGCTTGCTTCTGGTGTATGTTTACATTCTGTGTATGTATGTATACATGTGTGTATTTATGCGTGTGTGTGTGTGTGTGTGTGTGTGCATATGTATGTGTATTTTTCTTGTGTTGGGATGGATTCATTAGACAAAAAACAGGCACAAACCTGTGTCAGGGGTTCTGTATGACAAGGCGGCAGGATGTGGTCCTCTCCTCCCATGATCCATAGTGAGGGGAGGGGGATTGCAGGGCAAGGAAGGAAATGTCTAGAGAAAATGAGAGGGGGAAGCTGGAGGCCAGGAAGGGGAATGGAGGGGAAGAGGCAGGAGAGGAGGGAGGGGCTGATGACTGAGGAGAGGGGAAGGGAGCAGGGGGGCATCTATGGAGCGGGAGGGGCAGCTTTCCTGGGGGCTGAGTCAGTAGCCGCCCTGACTCAGCAGGAATTGTCCATTCAGTGACCCCTTGGAGCTTAAGCCTCAGAACAGAAAGTGTGTCCAGCAGATCTTTGGGGCCATTCAGTTTCCAACCTGTACATGTGGGCTCTGGACATATGTGCAAACTTACACACACACATATGCTCTCTCACACACACACACATTGGTACACTCACACAGCAAGTCAGGCACCATTGAAATGCCAGGCCATGCCTCTGCCTCCTCCCAGAGCCCCGTGTGACCCTCTAATCAGAGGAGGCCATAGTCCAGAGGGTGGGCCCTGGCACCGGTCCACCTGCTCTCCATGGCAACCCAGCCTGCTACCTGTTTGTAAGTTGAAAAGCTTCGGGCTGCCACCACCTCTCATTAATTCATGCCGATCAGTGGTTCACTATTCAGCACTCCACTGCTCCGTGAGGCGGCGAGGCACAAAATTGGCATCTGTGTGTGTGTGTGTGTGTGTGTGTGTGTGTGTTTGTGTGTTGTGAGTTTGGCACACAGTTAGGATGAGGTTGGGGTGAAGTAGCGTGAGAAATACAGCCAATAGTAATTGGATTACAATTGTGGATTGCTTTCAAAGGACTTAACATGGCCTGTTTATCCAATGTTATATTACATTTGGTGAGTTCTGAAGTGTCTCACTGTTGGCAGGTGGAAGAAGAGAGAACACTTGCAAATTCGATTACATCCCCCGTGCAGCCCCGAAATCACTGGGGAAATGAGGGGTTAACATCCAGGGACAAGATATACGAGAGTGGAAAGTGACATCCATCTTGGAGTGGAGAGTGGCATCCATTTTCCTGGGGTTGCCGTGGCACCCACCGGCTGGAGACAGGGCTCATCCTGAAGGCCAGACCCCTCCCTCCCTGGCCTTTGCCCCTGCATGGACCCCCCCTGACCCCTAGGCCTGTAGTATTTGCATTAGTGTGGCCCCACCGGGCCAGGTCAGCAGCAGGTTCAGGACATTGTCCTCCCCCTGCAACCCCACCCCCACCCCAGGGGCAGAGCTGAGCTGACCCTGCAGAGGCAGGATAGAAGCCCCACAATGACCTTCTCCCTCACAATGGCCATCTCTCCTTAAAGGGTCACTGCTGAAAAACGCCAGGTGGCAGGCCCAGATTTTGGCATCTGACCTGCTCCCATATGCTCCCTGGGACCAAAGCAATGGTCTTTTGTAAGCTCTGATGGGCAACAACTGGCCGCTGTCCTTTAATTAGGAGCGTCATGCTAAGCTGTGGCCGCCTGCAGGGCTCCATAAACGTCCATTAAATCGGCCTGTGCACTCTGTGGCTCCCTGCAGTCTGCGAGGGTCCCCTGAGGCCAAGGCGGAGCCCCCAGCCCCAATCTGGCTCCAGAGCCTGAGAACAGCCACTAAGAGAAAACGTCAATCAGCCAGGACGTCTGGCAACTGCTCAATCCAGCAAATTACTTCTTAAAACCGAAATCCGGGCAGGACTCTGCAAGTTCATGGCGTCGATCTTCTGCTGGTTTTCAGCCGCCTGGGCACATCGAGGGCAGGCTGCTCACCTGCAGGTGGGAGTAGATTCGGAAAGCATGGCCGCCCTGATCAGCCGGGTGCCTTCCCCTCTGCTTCTCGTCCTTGTGAAAAATGGTCAAGTCCCCTCCTGTGCATGGCCAGGAGCCCCGGTGTCAGGGTGATGGGAGTGATTCAAGCCATTTCTTCTGTGCCCTCTGGAGGGGCACCGGTGGTGTCCTGGGCCCTTCCCATCCCGGGAGGCATCATGGAGGCTGTGCCCGGGCCTGAGGCAGGGCCAGGTGTGGGGGACAGGAGGCAGGGCCAGGTGTGGGGGACAGGAGGCAGGGCCAGGTGTGAGGGACACGAGGCCGGGCCAGGTGTGGGGGACAGGAGGCAGGGCCAGGTGCGGGGGACACGAGGCCGGGCCAGGTGTGGGGGACAGGAGGCAGGGCCAGGTGCGGGGGACACGAGGCAGGGCCAGGTGCGGGGGACACGAGGCAGGGCCAGGTGTGGGGGACACGACTGAAGGATGTTGGATGTTAGCACACAGGCTTTCAGTGCTGGGGCTGGGAGCATGGATGGAGACAAGTCACAAAAACTGGAGAGAAGAGGCCGGGAGACCTGGTGCCAGGGGCTGGGACGTGGGGCCTCAGTGCAGTTGGGGGCTGGGCCGTGGGGTCCCGGGGCAGCTGTGAAGTGGCTGCCTGGAGCCATCCTGTTGGGTTCTCTTCCCCCAGACCCACTGTCTATGGAGACCTCCTGGGAGGGGCCCACTGCCCACTGGCCTGCTGGTCCTGTCACTTTCTCTCCCTTTGTCACTGCTGCAAAGGCAGGTGCTCGCAGCCCGTGGTGTTCCCTGCTCACTGCCCTCCCTGTGCCCTGCCTCCTGCTGTGCCTCTGCCCCTGGTGCGTGGTGTCTGTGCAGCAGTGACAGCCAGGCCAGCTCCCGGGACTGATGTCCAGCTCCTGCACGAAGCACCACAGGCGTCCTGGGCAGAGCCGGGACGGGAGGGGCGGGGCTGATGAATTTCCATCTCTGCTTCTTCCCCTTTCCCATCCACTCCTCTCTTGGAGCCTCTGCCCTGAATCCTGAGGACTCTGAAGCTCCTGGTGACATCTCACCCTGTACACATGTCACTTCAGCCCAGCCACCACGGCCAGGGCACCGCACCCAGCTCTGCTGCCTCCGCTGGACCCCCACACTCAGCCTTTCTCCCACCCAACCCTGCACTGACCCCACCCGTCTACTTCCTGCTTCTGTCCTGTGTGCAGAGAACACCCCTTCCAGCTCTTTGGATGACACATTAGCTTCTCTTTATGGGGCTGCGGTGTGCAGTTGGGCCAGAAAACAACTCACTCGGAGCCAGGGAGGGGCTGGGCTGTTGTGAACTCTGCAGCCCCATGTGCAATGGGCACCTCCGGGAGCCCTCTAGGGGTGGGCAGGGGAGGGAGGAGCGAGCAGCAGCGGTGATTAATTTTTCTTGAAGGTTTATCACACTGTCATTAATTTCCTTGTCACATGTAAAAATGTGGGCACAGGCTCAATTAAGAGTGATGTTCTGATGCCAAGCATGCTTGCCTTTTAATCACACCCTTTGCATATTGATTCTGACATCTCGGCTTAATCACAGGCTGTTTCGCTGCTCTCGTGGAATCCTTGTGCCAGATGTGGGGTGTCCTACATCGCAGAGTTTGTGGACACAACCAAAGACAGCGCCCTGCTGGCAGCCTCCCTCCGGGCCTGGGTTTCTGTGCAGCAAGAGTGTGGAGATCTGTGAGGTGGGTAACTTCTAAGGGAAACAGGGCAAGAACACTTCGGAGGTCTGCAGAGGACCTTGCACTGGGAAGTCTGGAGTGAGGGATCCGGCAGGGTGAGGGCTCACGGGTTCACCATGAAGGAAGAGGTTGACAAGGCAAGAAGCTTGGTTGGCGGCAGACCCTGAGTCCTGTGAGGCGGAGAATCCCTGGATGAGCTCCAACAAAGTACTTTGTAACCAGAACAGGGAAACATGCCCCCTTCTCTGTGGGCATTGGCTAGGGGCTGTGGTGGCTCAGTGGCTTGTCTCTGGGCCCGCGCTTAGTATGATCAGTGTGGGTCTCCCTCCACCACCCCTGAGGTCCCGTCTGCAAACCTCACCAGCGTTGAGAATTCCAGCTGTCCCCTCCCTCATCCTGGGTGATGACAATAGGGTGAACAATGCAACTCACACTCATGTGATGATATGCTCTATATGGATGGATTTTGGGATGTTTGTTTTCTCTGACTACTCTATAATTAGTATCAACATTCTACCGGTGAGAAAAGGAAGGCTGAGCCGGTTAAGAAACTTGTTTAAGGTCACCCAACTGGTAAGTGGTGGCGGGGGGGGGGATGTGAACCTGGGTCTGGCCTCAGAGCCCTGCCTTGTAACCACTACATAGTCCCAAGGTCCTTCCTGCTGTTGGGGTCTATGGATCACTGGCCCCTTCCAAAACCCCCAGTGAAGACAAACCTGGTCTTCGCTACCCCCGGTCGGAGGGCCAGCCCTTGTTTTCCGCAAGATCATTTGGTGTCAAGACAGAATACAGATGTTCGCAAGTCTGCGCACTAATTTCCCCACTCATTCTGGAAAGCAGTAACTTTATCATTGAAGATGCCCCAGAGAATCAGTGTGCATGTGGGTTGGTTTAAAAGTACCCACTCTGATTGGTGTCCAGCCCCTCGGGCCCCGCCGTGAGAATGGATTCATTTATCCTCACCACAGTTCTGTTATTCCCATTCCCATTTCTGAACAGGGAAACGGGCGCAGAGCGGTAATTAAGTTAATTAGTAAGTGATAGGGCTGAGATTTAGACCCAGATAGCCTGGTGCTGGTCCATGCTTTTAACCACTCTCCTGTGTAGGCCCCAGAATGACCCTGCTGGAACTGCAGGGACTCTGTCTGGGGCAGGTAGAAGGTGGTTTCTCTGTGGGTCCCCCAGGGCCTGCTGGGGAGGGTGGGGTTGGCTGTGACTCAGGTTCCACCCTCCTGCTGTCTCCACAGGGAGCCCCCTCCCTGACCCCTCACATGATCTGTTCCTTCTTCTTCAGGATCCAGGTCAAATGTCCCCTCTGAGCTCCCTGAGTCCCCACCCAAGCCCACCCACGCCCGTCACTCCACCGCCTCAGCCTGGTTAAAGTTCTTCCCTGCACTCCATTCTCTGAAATTGTCTGGAGCGTTGCTTTGATTTCTTGCTCATTGTCTGTCTCCTGCTGCAGTGCAAGGTCGTGGGGGCAGGACTGGGATCAGGGCCCCGGCTGCATCCCCAGAGCCTGGAGCTGGGCCTGGCAGACAGCGTGGGCTCCGCAAGGCCGGTGGGTGGGTTCCTCGCTCGGCTGCTGGAGGTGCTGGGAGAATCTCCAAGGCCTCTGGATCCCACCGCTCACTTGACAGAGGAAATGGGGGTGGGTGGGGGGCTCCAGAAGCTGTGCCCCTGACCACCCGGCTACACTGCCATACGGGCACACGTCATGGACACACATGACACGGGTCATCACAGAGCCGATGACCTTCCAGCAAGAGCGAAGCTTGTGTCCAAGACTGAGCTCAGCTTCCAGAACCTACTCCGTGTGGACACCCAGTCAACAAACCACGGCCCAGCGCCCTCAGACGGACACTGAGGGGGAGGGTCAGTGTGGGAGGACCCCCTCCACCCACCCCTGCACGTGGGACACTGAATGTAATGGGGGCAGGGGCTCCCCCAGCCCAGCCAGGATGGTGCTCCAGTCCATTTGGCTTCTCTCTTCCAGGGGAAATCCTGATGTTTCTATTCCTGCACTGTTTTTCTTTTCTTTTCCTTTTTGGCTCTTTTAGTCGGAGGAGTGATGGGCCACAGGCTGTGGTGGAATAAGAACTGGAAGATTTGCTTCCCTTGTCACTTCCTGAGCTCAAACCAGGTGGCTTCCTAGGAGTTGACAGTCAACAGCGTTAGTGTCACAGTCGCTGGAGGAAGATGTTCTCCCAGGAGAGGAATGTGGGGACTTTGTACCCAGGAAACCTGGGTGGGAATGACTGTGTTCTAAGACCTAATTGAGTCTCTCAGCCTGCCTGTCACGGCAGAGGCGGCTGAGACGGGGTGGGGTGAGGAACGCATGTCACAGGCAGTGGAGGCTCTGGGTGACGTGGGTGACGCTCTGTCCCTAGTGGCAGCTGGTGTGGCAGGACCCTCCCGGGTCGGAGTCTGGGGCTGCAGGGCCTGGTGCTCTGGCCGCTCGGCTGGGTAACATCCGAGAGTCTGGCTGAGCCTCTATGTCCCCATCAAATGACCCTGTCCCACTCCTGCCAGGGCCGCTGGGGAAGCAGGGACTCAGGAAGCATGTGGAGCTCCAGCCCTGCACACTGTTCCCACGCCAAGTTTCCGGTTCGTGACATGTTTTTACACCTGTGTTAAGACCAGTTACTGCTAAAGTAGCCCTTTGCACTGTAGCCCTTTGCCTGCGTTTCCAAGCTTTTCCCTCCAATTAACCACAGTATGAAATACATTTTGTAGCACAAGCCAATACAGACTCATATTCATATAGCTGAGACAAAATACGCACACTGCTTTCACACTCTGGTAATAGCGTTCCATTCCATTCCATCTTCCAGTTACTGTCCAACACGCACCAGATGTGAGGCCCCACGATAGCCCCCCACTGCCCATTTCAAACCCCACGCGTTGCAGGGCTCTCTGGTGGCTGTTGCTGCCGTGGGCGACTTTTCTGGTGACCGCCCGCCAGCTCCCTGGGCTGGGACCGTGTCTTTTCATCTCTGCATTGCTCTCATCGGCATGGAGCCTGGTGGGGAGTCAGGCTCTGAGAATGCTTGCAGGCTGGATCCCATGAGTTCTCTCCTTCCCTCCCATTTCGTTAAAACTGTCTCGTTCTGGGATGCGGAATGCTCAACAGACAGCATCGTTTCTTCTTGCAGAAATGGTGAGGGTTTCCTGGGATTTTCTGACAGGCAACAGAGCTCAGGACACACGGCTTGGCGCCCGGTGCAGAGCCTCCCCGGGGCGGTGATGTGCGGAACAGTGTCTCCCCGCCCCCACCTCGCCTCCACCCCCACACCGAGTTTTAAAGGCGTTTGGATTGCCAGGTTGGCAGGCTAACCTGAGTGAGTGGAAATGCGCCAGGGTGTGTGGGTTGTCTCAGTGCCTAGGGAAAAGGGGTAGGTCACTACTGAGCCGCAGACACTGAAAGTCCTGGGATATCCCTGAAACTTCCACACACTGAACGCTGCCCTTCACAAAACGCCATCAGCACCGGTTCTTGAGATAGTAGAGTGAGAGTGGACGTTTTGAAGTGAACTTTGAAATAGAGAAGGTTTTAGGAGAGTTGTTTTCCTTTCCCCCAACCCCAGCCCCATTTCCTTTCTTTACAAATATCAGAGTGTGTATAGTTTACACCCAGAAAGGCTGGCCCTGGGACCGGTGGTGGGCACGTCTTAGAGAACCGCCCGGCCCTGACATGCCCACCAGGTGAGCCTGCAGGAGCCACGAGTCCCGGCAGATCCAGCTCCCCAGCCCTCGCTGGCCCTCGGTGGATGGAATGCGCTGGGGGCTCTAATTACTGTGGAGGGAGGGGTCATGCTCCTTTTGGGTAAATCGCTGCGATCGCACCCTGGCATGCCTCTCTCCTCACTGACTCAGGAAGTGCATCCTCCTGCACACTCAGGCTCAGGGCTTTCTGGGCACAGCCCCTGGGAATGGGGAGGCAAGTGCTCTGAGTCCATATCCACCTTGGGCGTTGCTCTGAGGGCACATGGACTGGTTCCTCCCTGGTGTCCTCAGAGCAGTCAAACTCCCCCCTCTCCCACCACCACCATGCTTCAGGCTAAAGCCTTGGCAGCCCCTTAGTTTCTTGTTTTCCCTCTAATCAATTCATCAGCATGTTTTCCGATGACCAACTGTCTTGGTTTACGTGGGTCCGAGTGGGTTCCTGGAATGTGGGACCTTCCGTGCTAAAGTCAGGAAGTCCCAGGCCAACCACGATGAGTTGGTCACCCTCTTCTGCACAAAAGCCATGGAGCTGGAGTGTGGCAGGCGTGGGGATCAGGGGAGATGGTAGCCAGAGTGAGTAACTTCCTTCTCAATGCAATGGGGAGACACCGAAGAGATCAAATAGGATAGGGTGTGATATATTTTCTTAAATAAGCCCTTGCACCATCAGTGGGATGAACAAATCGTAGTGAGGACCAGAGTGGAAACCGGGAGACCAGTGAGGGGGCTGGTGCGTTTGTCCGGTGGCCTAAAATCCTCCAGGGAGATAACACAGAAGCCCATTTCCTTGGCTAACACGGTGAGCTGGACACGCGCTTGGCCCTTACAGTGGCGCTGGCTGGTGTAATATAGGGGCTCTTTACTGGGGGTGATTTTGTCCTGAGGAGACAATGGCAATGCCTGCAGGTATTTTTAGTTGTAACAATAGGGGGGGGGCAGGGGGCGGGTGCTGCAGGCATCTAGTGGGTGGAGATGAGGGGTGCTGGTAAATACCTTACAATGCACTGAGGCCCCACCACAAAGAGTTCTCTGGCACCAAACATCAATGAAGTTGAGGAGAAATTCTGGTGTCAGACAAGAGGCTGAGCCCTCCAGGAGTTCATCATTTCACTAGAAGTGAGAATGGAACAATCCAAATGCAAAGCAACACATCCCCAAAGGAAAACGGATGGCCCCCCTTTCCAGGAGTGAAGTCAGACATTCATTCTGCAAATACTCACTGAGTGCCGACTTTACACCCGCAGTGAACAAGACAGACAGGTTCATCTGTCTCAGGGAATCTCAGTCCACTGGGGATGGTAGGCATTTACAAACAAACATAATTTCAGGTTGTGAAAATGCAGGAAAGGAAACAGATGGGTGATGGGATAAAGAATGACAGGGTGGGGCTGCTGCCTCATTTTGGGTGGTCTGGGAGGGTCTCTCGGAGGAGGCAGCATGTTGGCTGAGTTCTAAAGAAAGAGAACGGATTGCCATGGGGATACCTGAGGGAACAGTGTGCCAGGCAGAGGGGACAGCAAATGCAAAGGTGCAGAGGAAGAAAGAGGCCTAGGGAGTTGGAGGACAGAAATGAGGCCAGTGTGTGTGAAGCCTAGCGCGTAGAGGGAGTCGGGGATACGGGGACATGGCAATGCTTCACAAACTGCGAAGTGGGGCAGAAAGAGAAGGGAATGGTGGTGTTTGATTCCTCAGTCACAGGGGAGTGTTTGACTTCGCAATTCTTTCTCTCCTTTCTGGTCCACTCTTATTATCAGGGGACAGGAGAGTCTTTCCACAATCACCCCAACTTTCTCCCTTAACTTTGCACCCGAATGAAGCCCATCCTCTTTAGCCAGTTACTGCCTGTAACATTATTCTTTGCTTAACAGAGGCCAAGGGCAGGCACATCTAAGTTTATCAGCCCAGCCCCACATCAAATTGAAGATTTAGACAGAGCATTAGATCAAATGGAGCTGATGATCCCCATCATACGAAAATAGACCTTCCTTCTCTTGACTAAGGAATTAAGGCTCCAAGCTGCAAGTTTAATATTTAAAAACAGGTAAATAAAACTTAATCTCTCTATAGAAACCAGGGATTCGGGAGAGAAAGAAGGATTTACTGCTTCAGTCCTCAGCAGTAATTTCCAGACGGCCTTTTGTTTGCAGAATGTGTCATACTTGACACATATTCCTTTGTAAATTTTCCTTCATTTCTAAGTATTTACATATTACACATCATTATAATTCTTTTCTCGATCAAAGAACAGTAACAAAATGCCCACAAGTCCCCAGTGCTGGAGACTATCTCGTCAATGCACTATTTCCCGGGTCCATGGCATCCTCTAATCCACAGTGTTCCACATGCCACATGAGCTTCTTTCCTGCTTCGGTCACTCACGAACATGACGTGGAGGACAGCTGTTGCTTCTGTCTGCCCACATCTGTTTCTTCTTCTCCTGGAAGTCCAGCCTGGTTTTCTTTTTGGTGACTTATCTCTCCTCCATATCCTCTTCACTCTACGTGGAAGAGTTAACTCTACTAGCTTTCAGTTCTAGATTCAGGCTCATGGTCCTGGCCTGGCCAATCAATATATTCTACTCTCCCTTCTCCTTGGCCAAAGTCATTCACTGATGGTCACATGACTCAAACCAGTAAGAGCTACTGGGAAAGAGAACCCAGGACCTGTTACTGTCAGGATGTAAAATTGAGCCCCTAAGCTGAGAGGGGTTTGCCTATGTGTGAGGCCAACACAGAAGAAGACAGAGCCGAGAAATGGAGTCATGAAGATGTGACTTGAGCTACTGGATCCAACCATGTCTGAAGCTACTTTACCTCTGGTTTTCTGCCCAAAGGTGAACCGCACTTTTGGGATGCATAGTGGGTATCAAAGCTGTCTTTGAACCGTCTATGAGATAGGTAATGCCTGCATTTTAGAAACATCAATCGGGAGAAAGGCACCATATGGGTTGTGAATAAAGGACAAATGAGACATTCAAGTAGCAGGCACTATGGAGTCAGGAGAGAAAAAGATCCAGAAGGACTGTTATGCTTAGAGAAGGCTTCCTGGGGGAGGGGAGGTGAGAGCTGGTCTTGAAGGACCAGGAGGTGGGGGCAGCGGGGAAACCTGGGTACATGAAAGGGTTAGTTTGGGAGAAGGACGAAGGGGTCTTTGGCCAAAGAGGCGTATGTTTTTGGCAGCTGATAATGCTGGGAGGAAGACTGGCTCAGGGAGCTGACATCTTTGTGCCAAACTAATTTGGACTTTATCTTGTCAGGGTTTTCTAAGCTCCGGTAATCTGTTTACTAACACCATGATTTTTCCATACCTGCATTCCATTTCTATATTAATTTAATTATATTTTGTCGAACAGACTATTTACTTAGCCTAAAACTGCATCTTCATCATTAATATTTGTGAAAATATGAGTTTTATTTTCTGATTACATTTTCCCCCTAAAACTCATTAAAATAAATATCAGGCTTTAAAAATATCTCTGCCTGGATTATGCTAGAAATCATCTTGTATGTCCCCAGATATCTGGAGTAAGGAGCATCATAGAAGACTTTGGACCAGGAGGGAACATGCTGGAAAATTCTGTTGTTTCAGTAAACTCCACAGCAAAGTAGTGTACTGATTGGGGGCTTGGCAGTGAAGACAGTCACGGATGGGGTGAAGTTTGCAATAGTCAGCAAGGACTGATGAAGAATATACTTCAACGGAGGCATGAAATAAAAATATAAGCGAAGAATTTAACTGGATAGAAAAGAGGAATTATCAGGGTCATTGCTGATGGGACAGGCAAAAAAGCCAAATCTAGGTGAGAGGAATGTTCCAGGAAAAAAACGGGGCTGCTGGGTTGGTGGTAATTTATGACGATAAATAGAAAGCTAACATGACAACCCTGGATCTTCCATCATGGCAAGGGAGCCCCATTTTCACCATCTTAAGTGAGGGAAAAGGCGAGGGCTTTGTGGTGGGCTGAATGATGGTGTCCCAAAAGACATGTCCACATCCTAATCTCCAGAGCTTATAAAGATGGCCTCACGTGTCAAAAGATGTGACTAAGGTACGGATTTTGAGAAGAGAAGCTTATCCCGGATTATGTGAGTGGGCCCTAAATGCTATCACAGATGCTATCACAAATGTCCTTGTAAGTGAGAGACGGAGGGAGACCGGATACACACAGAGAAGAGGAGGAGGCCTTGTGACCGCAGGGGCAGAGAATGGAGTGATGCGGCCACAAGCCGAGGAATGCCAACAGCTACCAGAAGCTGGGAGAGGCAAGGACTGGGTTTTCCCCAGGAGTCTCTGGAGGGAGCACAACCCTGTCGACACATTGATTCTGGACTTCTGGCCTCCAGAACTCCGAGAGCATAAATTTCTATTGTTTTGAGTCACCATGTTTGTGGTAATTTGTAAGAACAGGCACAGGAAACTAGTACAGGACTCAAAGCTCCTGTCTTCACACCGGGAGCCTCAGGCATTCAAATTTAGGATGGATGGTATTAATTTCCTGATATCAAGCCCATTTCACTTCTAAATGTACAACAATGTGAACTGTGGCTTATTAAAGAATTCTAACCAGCCAATTTAAACTAGAAACAAACTGGTGAATTCTCTATATAATTACTGAACTATACGCACCATAATATTCTCTGATCTGAATAGCTAACCTACGTGGACCAAGTCACAACCAAGCCAACCAACCACAGGAACAAGTGAACCCTAGTCCCAAATATAAACCTATTTGGGGTTTATCAACCTGACCACCAACATTCTTGCAGAGTCTCATCTTTGGAGTGATGCCTGCCCATCTGTCAACTTCATCGGTCAGTCAACTCAGACTCACCCCTTACTGTCCCAAAGGCCGCTCCCCCGAGTCGTGACTCATTCTAGAAGAGAAGAGTGTGTCTCAGATCTGCAAAACCCAGAGAGGAAAACTCGCTTTATGATCTGAAGGAAGATGAAAAGCATATTTTAACAGCACATTTGAAAAGCATTCCTTGCTCATCACAGAAGCATCCAAAGTGCCTACATGATTTAGAAAACGGCAGGAGAGGGGATAATGAATGCAGAATATGTGAACCATTCATTTTGATTTTAAAAAATGCAATCCAGTCCAGTTGAAGAAAGCTTTGCTAAATAAAAGACAAAATAAAATCTGCGCTATTTTGCAAACTCACGGAATTAAAAAGATGCCATTTAAGCATCTTTAATTTAAGCAAAACCAAACCTGATATTTAACCTTAAAGGGATTGAGCGTTTTACTTTTTAAAAGGTGGCACAAATAAATGCCACAAGAGGGTGTCTGAAGGTTAAGGAAACTGCTATGAAAATGAGAATCACGTGCTCTGAGCTGTTCACAGCTCTGTCCCTGGAGTGTGAAATTAGCGACCAAAGGCTGATTTCACAGGCACTTCGGGGAGCGTGCTGGTGCCTCCGCGGATCGGCGAAGGGGCCTCTCTGCCAAGTCCTGCCCACTTGCAAGCTGCTGTCATTATTCATGCAGAGCACAGACAATCCTGCGTGTCTGGAGCGTTTTGCATTTATATTGAACGCAGCCTCTCTCCTTGCATCGGAGTGAGTCTAGGGCTGAGTGCACGCGGAGTGCATGGGTGGTGTTGGAGAGAATGGATCGAACAGACCAACATCCTCACCAAAGCTGTGTTTCTCTTTTAAGAAAAAAAAATCCCACCCATATGTATTAGGTTGGGAATTATATTGAGAAATCTACATGTAACAGGAATATAGTTAAAATGTTAAACATTAAAATCTTCCCTTGGTCTGGGTCTCAGGACTAAAGCAAGTGGTGACATTCTTTGTATCCCCATCACATCACCGCACCTGGGAGTGGAGTTTAAATGGGAAGTTTAACAGATTTAAAAAAATGGGGAGTTGGTGAATTTGGAGAAGTGAACTACGCTTTTCTCATTCCGTCTCTCCGTGTACTCCTTGCACACTCACGCACACACAAAAAATCAAATAGGAAGCATGATTACAGCTTTACCTTTTCACGCTTTTATTACTGATCTTGGTCAGCTAGGCCGACTTAAAAAGGTCCCAGGAAAAAGACAATTTTAAGGAAGTAGCTGCGAAGGAGTCAGAGAAAGCTCTGCTCTTAGGCAAAAATCATCTTATTTGGTTTATCATCTTAAGAAGCACTTGTGAGGATATTTATTCATTATTTTCTAGCAGCTTTATATTTTCAAAATCCAACCCATTTCTCATAGGAAAGAATCACTTCTTTTGGCTGCTCTCCCTTCATGACATCCGTGGTGGTAGGTTTCAGGCACCTTTCAAACATGGTTTGGGGTCTTCTTGCTAAAAGTGGACAATCAGCACAAACAGATGAGCATCATCACAATGACACCAACACCCACCCCAGCTCGCTGCCCTCCATCGCACACTCTGAATTCAATACCAAGTAAGATCAATTGGCTCAAATGTCATAAAGGCTCACAGTCCACAACGAGTCGGCTCCTATGTCTGGCAGGGCAGAGGCAGGGTGGGCTGCAGGGGTGAGGATGTCCTCAGGGACCCATCCACCAAGGGGGAAACTGAAGCACAGAGAGGATGAGTAACGTTCCCCAGGTCACACAGCTGACGAGTAGGAGAAGAGTCCGGATCGGAACCCAGGTTGCCCCACTCTGGAGCCCTCCCTGGTAACTACTACTCACCACACTGAACACATAGGTTGTCTGTCTGGGGTTTGCTTTGATTTTGTTTATAATTTTTATGGAGTAGATAGTCTCAGCCTTTTAACAATCTTATTTTATATTTTGGAAAAATTTAAATATGAAAGTAAAAAGAATGATGTAATAAATTTCCATGTACTCGTCATTCACCCTCAACATCTAGGGCCACATGTTTCATCTACAACCATCCCTCCTTGTTTTTTCCCCCCTCTCATTCAATTATTTTTAAGAAAATCCCAAGTAACACCATTTTATTCATACATATTTCTAAAAGGTTAGGACTCTTTTGTAACATAATTATCATACTTTTATCACACCTAAGAATTCTAACAATAGTTCATTCAATATTATCAACTACCCAGTCAGTTTTCCAATTTCCCAGCTCTCTCTTTTTAAAAAAAATTAGGATCCAAAGAAGGCCTAAATATTTCCTTGGATTGATGTGTCTCTTGAGTCTATTTTAGTCTATAAGACCACCATTCAATAAAAATACTGATGAGCCACATGTGTAATTTTGAATTTCTTAGATGCCAAATTTAGAAAAAAGAAAATAATTGGTGAAATTAATAATATATTTGATTTAGGTCAACATATTAAAAATATTATTTTAATATATAACCAATGTAAAAGTAATTGCCATATTTTACAATTTTTTTTTCATACTAATTCTTCAAAATTGGGTGTGTATTTTATAGTTACAGTACTTCTCAGTTTAGCCACATTTTGGGTGCTCAGTAGCCACACGTGGCTAGTGGCTGCTGTACTGGTTTCATGCAATGTGTGTATATGTGTGTGCTTGCACAGGTCTCATAAAACATGTGTCCTAACTGTGGGTCCCTATCTGTCTTAGTCAGCTCAGCTTCCGAAACAGCATATCAGACTGGGTGGCTTAACCAATAGACATTTATCTTCTCACAGTTCTGGAGCCGAGGAGTGCAAGTTCAAGGCCAGCAAGGTTGGTGTGTGGTGAGGGCTCTCCTCTTGGTTGCAGATGGCCACTTCTCCCCGTGTCCTCACGTGGCCTTTCCTCGGGTGTGCATGTGGAAAGAAAACAAGAGTGCGCTCTCTGGTGTTTCTTTTTCTAAGGCCGCCATCCTTTCAGATCAGGGCCCCACCCTCATGACTTCATTTAACTGTAATTATTTCCTTAAAGCCCCATCTCCAAATACAGCCACACTAGGGGTTAGGGCTTCGACATATGAGTTTGAGGGAACACAAACATTCAGACTATAACACAGTAAAAAAAAATGTGGAAAAGCCGCTGTAGAGAATTTTCACACCCTCCTTTTCCACAGCCAACAGGACCACCGCTTGCAGACTCCTGCGTCTGTCCCAGCTGTCATGGAGTCCTGGCCAAGGCATCCTGTCTGAGTCACCAGGGCCAGGACAAGTTCCCTCTCTGCAGGCCACAAAGAGGGACTTGTGTGTTTTCAGGCTGCAGATGCTTGCGTGAAAAATACGACAGGCATCACCTCTCCCCCCGCCCCACCCCAAGTACTAAATATAATGGCACCAAAGTGCACCCCACTGCCCCACCCCTGATTTTAGAGGCAGAAATAATGACACAAAGGGGCATTGACTCCTTTGCATTTTTGTAGTCAGTCATGTCTGGGAAACCCAGGAATCGCAATAACCACCTTAAAAACCCCACTGAAGTAAATGTGGGAGGGAGAAGCGATGTTAAGCAGAATTGAAACGTTTGGAACGTCCGTGCAAAGTCAGTAATGATAGTACAGATAAGGTCACTAAATGTGCATGATTATGCAAATCCAGGTGGAATGGAGAATGTGAATGGTGCCAGCATCTCCGGCTAAGAGGGCAGCTGTCAGGATGAGAGCCTTGAACTGAGGAAGCAGGAGGAGTGGACAAGCCAGAAGGGGCAGGAGCCCTGGGAGCTGCATATGGTCCCCGATGGGCTAGCCTCAGGCATTGAGTGGTCCTGCACCCAGAAACGGCCAGCGGGGAGAGTGGGGAGGGGTCCGAGGTAGAAATAAGGCTCTTCTAGCATCAGGCGGGTCTACTCAGGTGAGTGAGTGGTAGGAGGCCTCTGGGGCTAGGACCATGCTTCCATAATAACCTGGCAGTTAGTTTGTGGCTGTGTCTGGATGGTGACATGGTCTTGGAGCAGGTGACTCCATTCCTTCACTCATTTCCTCACCAATGTCCCCTGAGTTTCTATAGTGTCAGTGCCTCCCAGGTATTGGGGACTCACAGGTCCTGCCTCCATGCAGCTTTCATTCTGGTGCAGGAAGGCAGACAGACATCTACTGATATTATTCTCCTTGTATGTAGCCGAGTCTGCCTCTTTACTCAAACAAACCTCACATTTGTTCTGCCTCTGGCTCCAGGGAAGTCACACCCCCAGGCCGACACACTTAGACATTTATGTGAAAGGGAATTACATCCTGTGTAATTCCAGTCCCCTCCACCACAGGTTGTTTCTTTGGTGCCGTGGGGTATTTTTCAGCATCAGAAGGAAAAAGGAGAAAATCCAAAGAGACCACCCCCAAGTCTAAAATCCTGTTACACTTCAAACAAAACAAACCCATTAGGGCTTGACGGGGAATAAGCTTGTAAAATGCTGTGAGATGCTGTGGGTTCCTTTGCAGGCCCGAGTCCTTCCATCTGGACAGCAGGCGACAGGGAAGGGTTCCTAGTTTCCAGGTCTTCTGGTTGGGCCACTTGGAACGTAAGGGGCCGTTCTTTAATCACTGGATTCCGTCCTTATTTTAAGGTTCCTTACATAATAAAAGCGACCATTTCTTAAATAGCCCTGGCCCATTGAAAAGAAAGGGGCAGGAATGATTGCCTTGGGTATGTAGTGAAGCTGGAAAGAAGGCTTGGAAATATTTTATTTGCTGCTGTTTGAAATGAGCGTCCCGACAAAGTAGGGGCTTGCCATCAGGAGGTGGGGGAGGGAAGATCTTCATCTGTGCAGCACGTTCTCCGAAACAAGGCAGAGTTCTGGTCTAGAGCACTTTCCTGAAGGGCAATGCAAGATCCAGAGTACAATTGCTGTGAAATTCTCCAAAATAATCCAAAGATGCAAAAACTCAAAAGCTTGCAACAGCTCAAATGTCCTCCAGTGGGTGAGTGGGTAAATAAGCCACACAGTGGGACATTATGCAGCTATAAAAAGGAAGGAGCTATTGATACAGGCAACAAGTTGGAGGCAGGTCAAAGGCATTGTGCTGGTGACAGAGCCAGTGCCCCAAAAGTGACATACTTTATGATGGTCCCATTTATTTGACATTCCCAGAAAGACGAAATGATGATGATACTTGTCAGGGGTTTATTAAAGGTATAGCTTGAGGAAATACTTGGGCGATGATGGAACTTTCTGGATCCTGACTGCGGTGGTGGTTGCATAAATCTCTTCATGTGTTAAAATTTATAGAAATGCACACATTGAAACTATATATCAATTTTCCTGGATGATAGTTTTTAAAAATTATGTTTTCAAACGTCCAGGAGTGAAATTTGAATTCGCAGAGGTGTATCTCCCATGCTTTAGTCCCATATGCTGTGCCTGTGGCCTCTCCATGCTCCCCCCGGAGCACCCCGACTTCATAGGTTTCCCCTCCCCACAACCACCACTGCACTTAGCCAGGCTGGGCCTGTTCTTCCTCCAACAGGTAAAACCTGCTCCCTGTTCAGTCCTTTCTACTTGCTGGTCCTTCCTCTGGGATGCTCTTCTCTCAGACAGTCCTGGTTTGCTCAGGACACGCTGCTTTGAACCATCACATCACCAGCACCAATGAGCTCATGGCATTTGCGAGGCTAACTCCACATGCCAGTCTGCATTTGCATTTGCAACTCGATCCTTTCCTCCAGTGTGGTACTGCCCGAGCATTGGCTTGTTGAATATGCATTATTTTACTGAACATTACTGTACATAAGTTACTTTTCTTATATTTCTCTTTATATTATAGTTAGCACATTAAATTTTAAAAGATATGTAGGAAAAAAATAATGAACAAAAAAGAGAAGTAAAGAAAGAGAAAATAAAAAGATATGTAGGTAGGTTATATTATCTATGAATTTCATTTCAAGGTAGTAAAGTGGAAATTAGCAAATATTTGTTTTTAAAAAGGTGGCCTTGGGTCTGATAGAACAACCTTTCTAAGAAGCAGCACCTTCTCTTTCCCCAGGGAACCTGCTGCCTCATTTAGAGACACTTTGGAGCTTTTCTGTTAAACTGAGTTACGACAAAAGAGAACTTTTTTCTTTCCTTCTTACCCGTAAGGTCTCCTTTGCCAAGATCTCTCTTAACGACCCTGCTGGAGACCGAAGTAATTTTACATGTATATCCCTGGCTGTGTAAGTTCTCCTGGAACCAGTTCTACAGGCACAAGTATGGCTGTCTGGCTCCGGTTTCCTGCAGACAGCCTAGGCTTCTGCCAAATTTAGGCCACTGCCTGGTGGGCAAATAATTTGTCCGTCCATAGGAGACAGATCAATAATCAACAAACACATTTAAAAAAACCCACAAAACAAAAGCAGAAAGCTTAGTCATGCAAATGAGGGTGGAGGAGAGAGGGTAAAGAAAGGACCTCATTCATAGTCTGCAACTTCAGCAGGGCCCTGGCCCATTGGCCAATTTCTATTAAAGCCCTCGGCCCAGAACAGCAAACACCCGGGCACATTAATGCACATTAATAACGGGTTGTCCCAGCCGGATAAACACCATCCGTTCCCAGGACACCAAAGAAGCAGAAAATTAACCAGGGGTTAACTGTGTCATTAGCTGCGGCACAATATGGGTCCTTCTAGATGTAATTCAGTCCCTTCAGCTGGAGGCTCCTGATACAGCCACTGTTCTCACAGCGGGGCAGTGACTGAGCAGCAAGCGGAGGTCTCCTGGATACCAGGATGGAGCCATCATTATGATTCATGGCACCTCTGACATCACTGGATGTTTTTGTGATGCAAAGTTACATGTTGTCTAAACACTGGTGAATAGAGTGGCCCTTCCTATCCCTGGATTTCACATCACCAGCAGATCAAAATATTTGGGGGGGGAAATCCCAGAAAGTTCCAAACAGCAAAACTTGGATTTGCTACACACGGAGCACTAGGCTGAATCCACTTGAATGAAGTGAATATAGACACTCCCTGCAGTAGCCTCTATGCAAATGTTGATTATATGCAAATACTACACCACTGAATTCAAGGGACTTGAGGCCCAGGATACCTAGGACTAATTGTACGTGTGTCCTGCCGTTGTTAAGTGTTTGCCCACAAAAGGGAACGCCCAGATACACATGCACACAGGACTAGTGAGTAACTGGGTAAAATGCCTTCCTTTCCTGTAAGTAGTAGTTAGATCACTTTCCCCAAAGAGTGTCAGGCACTTGGTAGCAGCTCAGTAAGTATCTGCCGAATGAGAGGAGACGGAAGTGGCTCAGAGAGTAAGGGAGATGATATTAAGGGAACCATATAAAGTACTCACTTGTGACCATTCTGACCTTTGAAATGGATTTAATGTAAGTGAAACCCAGAGCATAGAACCTGGCCTCTGGGAGGCTCTGCGGAATGTTAAGACTCCTGCTTCTCACTTTTCACTTGACTGTGAAGGGACCAGGGGCCTCCGATTGGCTTTGAAATACACTGGCCTCCTGAGAGCTGTTAAGATCTGACATCTTTCTCCCAACAAAGTGGTGAGAAGACACGCGAGCTGTTTGCAGAAGTGGCTTTGGGGTGGAAACACCTGGGCGGTGTCACCCCCCTTTGCATGCTCTGTGGTCAGGAGGATGACAACAGTCCCATGGCAGTGGGGGGTGGGGGTGGGCATGAGAGAAGGGCAGGGGACCAGGAGGCAAAGAGAATGAGGAGGAGGGCTATTTCCCTATCAGGAGGAGGTGGGTCTTCCAGTCCCGCTTGTCTGATCTGAGTCAGTCCCGGGACTTTTGCTGGAATAGTGGGAAGAGGCTGTTCTTTCTCGCATCCTTGCTGGGCTGGTGGGATGGGAGTCTGGAGCACTGTGGCATCTTTGCCCCCTCGTAAGAAATGTGTGATCGAGAACAGAGCTGATCCAGGAGGAAGCTGGCCTGAGCATGGGAGAGCTTCCTTCCTGATGATGTCATTCTCCCCAGGATCCAGTGGGCCCGTGGCCAGGTAGTGCTGGACTGTCAAGTTTCCGCAGTAAATATATTCCTCTTTTGGCTCATTTCAGTTTGAGTTGTGTTCTGTCCTCTGTGATCAAGAGTCCTCAGTGACACTCCAGCCCCCCTTTTAGTCTTAGCGATTTCCAGGTATTTTGGGAACTCTTATTAGGAAGCCCAGACTGCCAGGAGGGAATTCATATTTGTCCTGTATTCTTGGGAAATCTTGGATACCAGACCAAGATGGCCTTGGATGGTCTAATCAACTTGAGACCTGGTGCCGATCCCTGTGGGCACCTGAACTAAAGGTGAATGAGGTGCCTGCCCTGGCAGGAGGTTGACAGGGGTGAGAGCTGAGAACTTGGGCAGGCCAGGCAGAGGCAGAGAGGAAATGAGATCCGGACAAATGGCCATGAATGACACTGAGCATGGAGTCCTGTGTGTCCTCCATGTCAGCCACTGGCCACCTGTGGCTATTTAAGTTTATATTTATTAAAACTAAATAAAATAGAAAATTCAGCTCCTAAGTCACACCAGCCAAATGTCAAGTGCCCTATAATGCTACGTAGCTCATGGTTACCATATTGGACAGCATGGATAAGGAACATTTCATCATCACAGTATGTTTTCTTGGACAATACTGACCAGACATTTGAGGCTTTGAGTCCAGCAAGTCATCAGGTTGAAAGGAGGCACTAGGTGAGAAAGAAATCCTATATAATAAATAGGTAATATGCAAATTGACCCACCCTCACACCCTCACAAGATGGCTGCCTATGACCAGGCCGGCAGGGGGGTTAGTGAGGGACGACCAAATGACTGAACAAGCAGGCTGCAAGGGGCAACCAGGCTGGCGGGGGGGCAGTTGGGGGCGATAAGGCTGGCAGGAGGGCAGTGAGGGGTGACTAGGTTGGCGGGGGCGGGGGGAGGAGTTGGGGGCAACCAGGCAGGCAGGCAGATGAGCCATTAGGAGCCAGCGGTCCAGGGTTATGAGAGGGATGTCCGACTGCTGGTTTAGGCCCGATCCCCAGGGCCTAAACCAGCAGTCGGACATCCCCCAAGGGGTCCCAGATTGGAGAGGGTGCAGGCTGAGCTGAGGGGACCCCCCGCTCCCCCAAGCACGAATTTCGTGCACTGGGCCTCTAGTAGTAAATAAAAAATAGAGCTTTGTCCCAAAGGTCCTCCCTCACTCATTCATCCAGTCCTTCATTCACTCATCTAATTCATTTACGTTTATTGAGCTGCTTCTAGGTACCAACCAATGTTATGGACTTCAGGGAAACAAGGGAATTAGATGGACACAGTCCCCTCAGGGAGCTCATGTTCTAGTCTGGGGACACATACAGTAGACAAGGAGGTAAATAAACCAACAAACGACAATTTCAGAAAATAACAAATGCCACAAGCACAGCAGAGGAGGTGATGGAACAGAGACACAGTGCCTACAGGGGGAGGGCCTGGCCTTAGGGAAGCATCATCTCTGGGAGCCCAGGTGACAGGGCTTGGAATCATGTCAGGTGGCCCAGGGAGAGAAGTAGGTGTGGCCTCCACTTCCTGACTGGCTGGGGAAGCCCGGGTGCAAAGGAAGCACCGAGTTCCAGGAATTAGAACGTGGGCCCAACACCAGGGCCTGGGGGTGAGCAGGGGTCCCTAGAAAACAGAGAGGATGGGAAATGCAGAAGAGGCCACGGGCCTGAGTGGACTTGATCCTGTTGATGGAAGCACAGGAGCTGTTGGGAATGAGCTCCCTAACCAGCCTTGCCCGGACCCGGCACTTGCAGTTTTGGGGGTAGTTCCTCGAGTTTATGTTGGAGGCGTCGGCATCTCTCCCATTAGAGCCTCCAGGAGTGGACATTCTCTGGGTGCTCAGGGCATTTCACTCTGTCAAGAGGCAGCCGGCTGCAGTTCAGCAAAGAGACACCCGGGATCCCTGCTTCCTGGAGCTCTGCAGACAGAGCTGCACCCTCATTGCTGCCTGTATGATGCCCAAAATGAAGTCACAGGAGGCCAGGGCCTTTGGGGGAAGCGCAGTGGCCTCTGGGACAGGGGCAGAGCCCTGCTGGAGGGCCTGGATGCTATGAGGCAGGAAAGGGCCTTGGAGCAGCTGTAACAACAGAGCTTGCCTTCCAGGCAGGTTTGTTTCCTTTGAACAAAACCTCAGAAACGAAGGTGCTGCAAGTTCCCCGCAGTAAGAACGTCCCACTGCTGCACGCACAGGGTGTAATTATGTCATTTCGGTTTTAACAGAGACCAGCGTGTTCTCCTGGCAGGAAGTGAGCACAGCTGACCCCATAAGGGTTCCCTGACAGGTCACTGAATTCAGCCAAAGAAAATGACCCCCATGGCGGTGGCCAAGGCCCACACAGGACGATCACGAGGGAAAATCTCAGCAGGTGTAAAGGTTCTCTTGGTTTCTGGGCAGGTTGAGGTTTCCCAAGGAGAAATTTCTGCCCCAAACTAAACCTTCTCATGAGGGATTCTCTCAGTGACCAGGGACAGAGACCTGATTCAGGTGGCTCAGGCCAAGGGCAATAATAGGCTACGTAATGTCACCAAAGGGCAGGCTGGCTCCTTCTGCCCCTCTGCCCTCCATCGTAGGCTGGGCCTAGGCTCTCACAGTGCCCTGCAGCTACAGATGCTGCTCCCCAGCCCGTATCTGTCCCCTGCCAGGGAGGGGGAGGAGGAGGAGGAGGAGGAGGAGACAAGGAGGAGGAGTCTAATAAGAGAACAGCACTTTCCCAGAATCCCCAGCAGCCATCTGCTTCCATCCTATGGCTATAACGGTGTCACCGGGCACAGGCTCAGGAAGCTGGACAAGGTTTAGGGAGCCAGTGATCCTCAGGTCCTGTTAGTGAGAAAGAAGTGCATGTCCCGGGTAGAGAGGGGGTGGTGTCTGTCAGTCCACATGAACTGGCTAAACATGTGTGTGTATCTGTGCAGAGGACACGTGGAGCTGTTTTCAATCAAAGAGACATAATTCACATCTTCACAAACACAGATTCCTGCTTTTGATTAATGAAGGCAACAAACCACATGATCCTGCCTGCAAATATTCCTCCTGGACGCTGAGTTACTCCAATGAACCGTCATGTGGTCCAAATCCAACAGAAACTTTCCAAATACCCACCTCCTTGGGGTGCACAGGTCACCCTAACACCAGGTCACCTCCGCAGGCGAGGCCTCCGCTGTCCTCCATCTGCACATAAGCTGCTGAGGTATTAAAATCTCGCTGGCCAGGATGCCTGGGATGGTCTCCAACAGCTCCAGCCTGGACATGGTCCCAGAGATAAATCAGAGCTCTTTAAAAAGCCACAGTGGCCCATTATTTCTGCTTGAAAATACCCCTGGATCTTCACTAGAGAGCAGGTGACAGGTACAGGCTGTGTGCTCAGCTCTGCATAAAATTGCCATCAGCGGGTCCACTTCTGTAAAGAGCAAGCTGGTAGCTTCAGTTGGAGTGAAATAAAATTCCTTGCCCGGCATCCGGACCCTGGCTGAAGGCTTCAGAGAGTCCCGTCAGCAGCAGAAGTGGGAATGTCTACAGTTGAGGGCTTGTGCCCATGTGAAGTGCCCTGTTCATGCCCGATTAACATGGGATGAGCCAGAATGACGGATCGGTGATTTGCAATATTCTGCAGTACTTCTCAGCACCCTGAAACAATAAACTGAGCACAACTGAACAATTATTATGGATGTTCAACCATCCTATATAATAGCTGGGAGTTCGACCAGGGTGCGGGGCTGGCCGGCCAACCGCCCTCGGCCCCTCCCCCAGGCTGGTGCAGCCTGATTGGCCCGATGAGGGCAGGCCAGCCGGATACCACCCATGCATGCATTTGTGCACCAGGTCTCTAGTAGAATATAATGAACCACTATAAACCCATCACTCAGATTCAATAACTATGAGGATTTGCCCCACTCCCTGCAGCTCGCCCCCCTTTCTGCCAACATGTTTTAAAGCAAATGGATGTTGGCTAGCAGAGCCGCAATACCCTCACCACTCGAATGGTCAGATGGCCCCATTGTCTCACAGTGTCTTTTGCTCATTGCTTTTCCAGAATTAGATGCAAACAAGGGCCACTGGCCTTCCGTAGGTCAGTCTCTAGAGCAGGGGTGGGCAAACTTTTTGACTCGAGGGCCACAATGGGTTCTTAAACTGGACTGGAGGGCTGGAACAAAAGCATGGATGGAGTCTTTGTGTGAACTAATATAAATTCAAAGTAAACATCATTACATAAAAGGGTATGGTCTTTTTTTTTTTTTTTTAGTTTTATTCATTTCAAATGGGCCGGATCCGGCCCGCGGGCCGTAGTTTGCCCACCCCTGGTCTAGAGTCTCTTGGGGAGTGCGATCCACTCCCTTCATCGTCCTTTTCATGTCATTGCTGTTGAATTCCCTGGTCAGTGGCCCTGCGGGTGCCCCACACCCTGGGTGTGTCAGTCTGGGCCTTGTGGTGTCCCATGTTCATTCCCTCCACCTGGAAGGTGAAGCAGAGCCCCGAGCCACCTGGGAAGGGGCGGAGGTTCAGTTCAGTGCAGCCTGGGGGTTGGGACTCTGGGGAACCAGCTGAAAGCAATTGCTTTAGGAAGTGACTGCGTGTGTGAGAACCTTTCCTGGATCACGATGGAACCGGCACAGCCCGTGTTTGCTCCTGAGCACCACTGCCTCGCTCCACATCAGCTCTGTTCCAGGGGAGTCGCTTCACTAGCTGCCCTGCCTTTCCCAGGAGAGATGTGAGTTAGAGCCCAGGTCAGATACCACAGCCACGAGCGCACACAGGGAAGAATCGCTCTTGTCCCTGGAATCCCTGAGGCAGGCCACGAGGGAGTCAGTCATCTCAGAGTCAGGGGCCTTTTCCCCTTCTTTCCCTGCTGTGAGCTCGGACCTGGATCTCTGCGCAGAGCAGGTCTCAGCAGTTCTCTGTGAGTCCAGGAATGAGCCCACCTGTCCCAACCACAGGAGAAAGTGAGCAGGAGGTGACTGTGGTGGAAATGCAGAAACACAGGCCTGGACTGGTTTCACTTGCTTAGAGAGCAAAGGTTGAAATGCTCTCTGCTTTGGAAAACTGTTCGGCAGGGTCTGCCATAACTTAACATAGATGTGCCAGGTCAGAGTGTGGCCAGTGTTTAGGGAGTGTGACCAGGACAGGGATGTGACCAGGCTGGAGACAGGGCCATACTATTAGTCTGGTCATGACAGGGGCGGGGCCAGGCTGGAGGAGGGGCCAGCAGGGTGGTGGTGGCCCAGGGCCAGACTGGAGGTGTGACCTGGCTAGAGATGGGGGTCAGTTTAGGAGATGGGACATGGCAGGGACACAGTTTGCTATAGGCTGGTGAAGGCTCTCCCCCAGGTATCTCACCTTCCCACCACTGATATTCCACCTCTACCTTTCCTACTGTTTCTGCTAAGGTTTTTCATTATAGTCTTAACCGTAGCATCAACACAATCCCTTAAAAAACACTATGGAAAAAGGCCCTGCTTGGGAGGAATCTGCCCTTAGCCTTTCTTGCTTTTTAGATTGTGAGAAATTCCTGGAATGGAGTAATTTAGCTCAATGCTTCTTTAGTGTTGAAAAGGGCCAGCGCTGAGTTGATACGGCTACAGTGCATCCCCCCTAACAGAAAAGGCTAACACAATTCTGCCATGGAACCATCGAGGTCTTTAGGTCCAGCACCTTTCAAATGTTTGTAAAATGACACCCAAGAAAGAAATACATTTTACCATAGATCCCAGTATGCATACATGCACACACAGGCACACGTGCAAATTGAAATAAAATTTCTACAATGTAATACATAGACTTGTTCCACGTCAGGCATTGTGGTATTTTCTAAGCTACTTTATGCTAATTGTTTATGTGGTGGTTCCAACTCATCAAACTAGTTTTAGGACCCAATTCTCCGTGACAAAAAAACAGGTAAGCTCTAGGCGGAATTCCTAGTCACTCTATGACCATCTTTGTGAAAATCCCACAATTTTTGTTGTTTCTCTTTGCTTACTCCCTCTTCATTCTCTAAATGCCTGAAATTTTACTATTCAGGTGAGACGACATCATTACTGTCAGAGTTAAAACACATCTCTCTTTTTATGAAAACACGAATGTCTGGAGGAGCTGATTTGCCTAAGTGGTAACACATGCACTGTTTATAAAATAAAACTGACCAGCAAAAAGGACTTTTCATGATTCACTGGCCTGTGTTCTAGGTTATAGAAAGGCTGAATTGTTTCCATAAACTGGATTATATACAGCTCCTGACCCACCTGCACAGTTAACAACCAAGCTTTCATCAACTAAGCCTTCCCCGGCCACCTGGTCAACCTGAAACCCTGCCCCTGGTACCCCCTCTCCCATTACTCCGCTTGATTGGTCTCCACTGCATCCATCTGCATCAAATGTTGTGCACGTTCACGCTTGGGTCCCTCATTCTTTATGGTCCCCACCACAATGCCAGCTCCCGCTGCTCTGCTCATGGCGGCGTCCCAGTGCTCGGAGTGCACCAGGTGCACCCTTGTGGCATGTGTGAGTCAACGAATGAGTGAATGAAACATGTATTCTCAACAAGGCCATACTGCTGCCCAAAGGGTGAAAGTCGGTACTAGGGAGGAAAAAAATTCCACCCTCTTTATGTGAAAACACAGATGTGCGTACAGTACCTAATCCACTGTACTGTATTTCTGTGGTATTAAAATTTCAATGAAGGAAAAAAATGTCTAAAATGGTTCCTTGGGGGGAGGAAATAAAATGAAGGCTGAGAAACTGAATTAGAGGAAACGTGGCTGAAACTACAGTGGTTCCTCCCACACGCTGCAAAGGCGTTGGTAGGAAAATGGAAGACAAATCAAGACACGTGAAAGTATGTAAAACAGCCCAGGCATTTTACGGGGGAAGAATAGAAGGAAGGCCCCATTGCTTTGGGGAAACATTTTTTTTTCCTGCCAAGTAGGACTCACAAAAGATGATATTTACATTTTCCCAAGCCTCTAATTGTCTCATTTATCATTTGTCAGAGCCCGAGGCCCTTCCACAGCCTGGAATGTTTGCACACATCTAATGATCCCTTTTCCCAAACACGTCACAGTCTCTGCGAGGAAAGGCGTTAGTCTTGCTGAGGCTGCTAATTCCATCCATTAATGTCACACGTGCCATCGCAGGGGGTCTCAGGGCAGCTCCTGGTGGATGAGCTGCTGGAAGACAAGGGGAACCATGGCCGCCGCCGCAGCGCAGGGTCAGGAGAGGAGGAGCCCGAGACGGGACACAGCTGCGCTGAAGGGGCTGTGGACGGGGCTCCAGCAGTGAGGGCTGGGGCTGCAGGACTCCACGCTCACCGGGCCTGGGGCCTGACCGGGGCTGCTGGACTCCCTGGGTGGGACTTTAAGGAGGGGCTTTAGCCAGCCCCAGGGAAAGGCTGGGCCGCTGGTGCCTCTGCCCCTAGGACAGGTCTCAGGCGCCAGGGAGGGCTTCCTAGGGCCCTGCGAACCCACTTTCCTTCCCTCCCACAGGCAGCTCACCCCACACGCTGAGAACACCAGCCTCTTTAGATAAATTCAGTTCGGGCCCCAGGGCCGTGGTTCCCAGGTTCCAGCTGACCCTGCAGGGAGCATTCGGGTCCCAGGGGTCCCAGGGGTCTTGTGACAAAGGGACACGTGAACAGCAAAGCCTCTCTGGACCCGTCCTCATAAGTCAGCGTCGGCCCCATCACGCTGGAAAGCCGCCTGGTTTAACCAACAGATTCTCAGAAAATGACAAAAATTCAGCTGTTGGAGAGTCGGGAGTCCTGAGCCCTTTGAGAGACTGAAACCATCTCCAGGTTGGGTGTCCGCACGACGGGACACGGGGTGGGGGCCTTCCCTTCTCACAGTAGAAGCTCTGACTGTCCACAGAGAAGCCTGAGGTTCCTCTTCACTCACCGAAAAGCTAAGACTTGTTTATTTTGCACAAACCGGAAGCCGGGTCCTGCCAGTCACAACGGGGCTCCTGATGTCCTGGCCTCACGGAGTCCCGCTCAGGGCCTCTGACCACAGTCACATTCCTGGACCTCCCAGACCCCCCTGTCGGCGTCTGTTCACTGTTTTAAGCAAACTGGCCGCTCAGGGGGTCAGTGTGTGTGAGGGGGCTGCCTTGGTGGTGGTTTGGCCACTCAGCAGGTTGGCTTTGGGGAGTGTCCTGTGGGGGCCAAGGACAGGGGGTGAGGCAGGCAGCAGGGGTGACTGTGTGCCCGCTCTCCAAAGGGCCCACAATCACCCTCAGGCCCATGTCCTTGCTGAGGAGCCCCCGGGCAGGGCTCCATTTCTCAGCTATATGTTAAGCTCGGTGGCCTTGCATTTCCCCCTCTGACTAGACTCCAGCGATCAACTTCCCCTCGAGTCCTATATCAGTGTCATCACGGCTCACACTTGGCCTCCACGCCCACAGGTTTTGTGCCTGGCTCTTTGGTTCTGACAAGCACTCGAAGCCGGTCCAATCACTGCCCCCACTTTTCAGGTGAAGGAACACAGTGAAGGAGCATGCCGAGGTCACAGGGTAGCTGGCTGCCACGCACAGTCTGGCGAGCACAGATTTGAGGATTTATATGGAGACAAAGTGAAGGTTGACATCACTGACTCTTGGGAATTTTTGCTTTGCTCCCCAGAGTGTGAGACACAATCAATAAAGACCCCCGTGTCCCTGTGGGCTTGGGGAAAGAGAGCACAGTTTTATACAGAAGGATGTTTCATCTTCCCCACTGTTTTGAGATGTTGATGCAACGCTGTCACCAGCTACGCTGCATCTGGTCTATTCTGGACCCTGGATTCCACGGAGCCCAGGCTTCCTGTTGGCAAGGTGGTGTCACACAGGAACCCGGGATTGCTCGGGCCCCCCACTCCAGACGCAGTGGATGCTCGGGGTGACCCCTGACCCAAGGCAGGCGAGGCAGGTTGTTTGCGGAAACAGAAGGCCAGGGCACAGCTGAGTCAGATGCGAGGGAACAATGAAACCTTCTGTGCGAATGCTCCCGGGGGAGGCAGGGGGGAGACCGGGGCCTAATTGCAGGGTCTGGGACACAGGCCCTAGTGAGCAAATGCAGAAAGCGACCCTCGGAGGTCGAGGTCAGGCCACCGTACAGCAGAGCGGCTCTGAGATAGGAACTACTTAACGCAGCAGATAAAGTGGCCGCTGTGGGGGCAGGTTCAGTCTGTGTCAGAGACATGGGTGGAGGAGCTCAGGTCGGGCGTCGGGGGCTTTGTGCTGCGTCTCCATGCATCAGGGGTGGTGCCGGCGCTGTGAGGCCTCAGTTTCCTTGCACTATCCTGAGAGGAAGTCTGTGCCTCTGACCCCAGACCCTGCTGGTTTTGCTGCTTTGAGGTCCCTCAAGTCGCCTCTGGGATTTCTAATATTGCATGACAGAGGAGATGATGGATTCTGAGGGACTCCTGAAAATGCCTGGAGTGCCAGCAGGGGCGTGCATTTGCAAATTGAGAAAAGTAGCCCTCAGGAGAGCATCCTTTCTGACCCGACTGTGGGGTGTAGGGAGCAGCAATGCTATACGTCATGGCTACAGGGAATCACCCGCCTTGGGGAGCAAAGGCTGCCTGCCGCCTTGGGGAGCAAAGGCTGCCTGCCGGTTCCCCTACCTGTGTCTCCTGATCCCTACCCTGTGCCAGGCATGGTGCTCATTTCGTGGCCTGACCTCTTTGTTTTAGAGATTGGTCCGTGGGAGCCAAAAGCTGGGAACGGACTTGTTCAAAGTCGTGCAGCTGTAAGCGCTGGAACCAAAGCCACGGGGCCAGCGAACTCCACCACACCCTCGCTGATCCTGCTTCCAGGCATTTGAGTCCCTTTTCAATAAAGAGATAGTTGGTCATGCAATCAAATACTGGTGAACCTGTCCTCGCTCGCCGCTTCCCAGAGACACCCACGACTGCTCCTGCAGTTGTTTTTGCAAGTTTCTTTCAAACCTTGTAAGAGTGAGCTTTCATGGAGCCTCCCAGTTGTACTGTTATAGCTCAAATGTCTGCCCTCTAGATGAGGGGTGAGTTCTATTCCCCCAGCTGCTCCCTGCCTCCCTCCCACGACCCTCCATGAAGAAGTCACTGTTTTAATCACATCGCAATCAGCGCTTATGTCATGTAACGTATAATATATGAAACTAAAATTTCACAAAATGATATTCACAATAATTGACACCCTTTGATATTTTCTACTCAATTCTGTTATGTCACATTTTAAAATGCTATCAATACTCACAGCATTGATTTCAGGCCCTGCTAAGGAGGCTTGACCTGCGACCTGCACGTTGATAAGCTCAAGGGGCCTGGTTTCCCCGGCCTCCAACCCCCAGCCCCTCTCTGCCTGGATGACTCTCATGTGACTTATCCACTTTCATCTGGAGACTTTCCTTTGCTCCTCTCTGGGGATGACCAACTTTCTGACAACTCATGTCTTTTTTCATTAATTTTCTGCTTTCCACGAGTCACTTTCAAATTACTTCTTTTTAAGTGAGGAAAACACAAATTTCAGCAAGTTGTGGCCTATTTTATTTCTCACCATTTCTCCAGGAACAGAAAAATAAAAGAGGGAAGGAGAAAATTACAATAAAAAGCAGCCAGGAGCAAACAGGAGAATTGATTTATACACAGACGGCGGAATGCATGTCAGCTGTGGCTCTGAGTCAGGGCTTCTCCGGGCTCTGCTGACATTCCAGTCTTTGTTGTGCGGTCGTTCTGTGCATCCTGGGATGTTTAGCAGCATCCCTGACCCCTGCCCATGAGATGCCAGTAACATCTCCCCAGTGTGACAACCAAAAATGTCTCCAAACATTGGGGGCAAAACCAATGCTGTGCTCCTAAGGTTTGGGCCACCTGTGCCTGCAGGTCCGTGCGGCACCAGGCCTGTTGTAAATGCCTGAGATGCAGCCTTAATTGGTCAATCACATCCTCAAGCAGCCGCACCGGGTGTAATCAGCTGACATGTAACTCACTGTCTTGGTTATGTGGGGATAAACATGGACTCAGGGTCCGTTCCAGGTCAATTCCTCACTGACTCAGTGCTGCTCTGAGGATGGCTCTTGGCCTCCTCTGAGTTGTTAAAAACTAAAATCAGTGATGGCCCAGAATTGACTCGGCCTCTCTTTAATGGCCTCACCAGCGAATTGCAATAAACATCATCTGGGGCTCATGAGCTGCTATTAAAATGGGCCACATGCTGTCACTTGGGGACGTGTCATTGTCTGTGTTTCAGCGTTGATACCTGAGATGATGTCCATGGGAAACAGTGACCACAGATTCCACTGAGACAACTAATTGGCCAAGGTGTGTCCATCACTATGTTGAAACCAAAGTCACAACCATGGGTCTGAAGTTCACCTGGGAATTCCTTCCAAAACGGCAGAGAGATTTACAACCAAGTGTGACTGTCACTGGGCTTCAGAACAGCCTCTCCCTGCCAGCTGCAGGCTGACGGGTCGGAGAGCAGCCTGGGGCCATCTCTGCCCCGGCCAAGGTGCCTTCTGCGCCTGGAACCCCAGCCAGAGAGGCCAGCCCTTCCCTCTAGTGCCTGGAATGTCAAAACCATAAACCAGCAGGAGCTGGTGGAGACCAGCAAAAGTGACAAAAAGGATTCACAGCTATTTGTTTATTTCTCCTCCTGACGCCGCCTGTTAGCCCACCCGACCAGCGTTCCCACACTTCCATTGTGAGCCCGCACAGGTTCCCGTGGAGCCACTGACCTGGGCTGGAATCCACCTTTGAGACCCGCCATGTGCTACAGCCCTGCTCAGCCTTGTGGGTAAATCCTGACTCTTTCCCAGGCCGGGAAACACTCCTGTGACCCTGAAACAGTGCACAGGAAGAACTCCGAGCAAAGATGAAATCTGTGACGATCCACCTCGTTATCATGAAATTAATTGTCATTCTGCCTCAGCAATTTCGTTTTCACAGAGTGATTCAACAGCCCTTTAGCATTTGGATCACCTCCGTGCCGTGTGTCCTGGAGAGGCTTTGATGTCGTCTGCAGTGCGGTTCTTTTAATTCAATTCATTTGCTCCTGCAGTGGGTGCGGGTCCCATCCTTACTTACCCGGCAATCCCTGTGCCAGAGCAGGAGTTCCAGGTCTGAGCCAGACGTCCCCCTTCAGCAGCTGTTCCACACGTGGGTTCCTCACTCACTGGGGACACATGTGGCTTCCAGTCATCGTGCTCACACTTACCCGTTAGTGCCTTGTGTGCTGGGAGACGGATTTCACACGTATGTGCTGGTGGGTGGGTGAGCAGTGAGCTGGCTGGGAGAATGAAAGGCCTGGTTTCATTTGGTTCTCCACTCGAAGATTTGAGGGTGGGAGACGATAACGTTCCCTTCCACAGCCGAACAGAGCTCAAAGCCAGGCCCAGGGACTTGCCAGTTAACTCTGAAATCCCCCTCTGTCCGGTTTTGCAGAGAGAATTCTGTCCAGGGAGGTCACATGTGGCCCAAGGTCAAGTCACCATCTCCAAACCAGCCTCAGGCTAACAGAGCTGAGGTTTCCCCGTTCACCGTGAGACCCCTGGGTTTATTTCTCAGGGTTCTGAACCAGGAAGATGGGGAGGCATGTGACAGTAGCGAACGGACACAAACCCTCATGACTGGACCCTCTGCAGCCCGCAACAGCATCCAAACCTCCTTGCTCTCAGCTCCGGGGAGGCAACCCATCTTGGTCCTTCATACTGGATGGTGGGCCCCTGCCCACCGTGTCACATTGGCACATGTTCCCGGGGGCAGCACCAGGATCCTCTGGTCCACGCTCAGTGAAGCTCCAACTCTGTGCACGTGCCCAGTTTTTGTTTGTTTCCTTTTTCTCTAATCCAATTGCCAAGGCTCATCAAGTCCCACTAATGCTGAGAGCGTCTGTGTGGACATCATGTCAGTTCATTTTCTCCTTTCCAGTCGTTTTCACTCCGCATTTATCAGACCTGGCGTTGGCCTCTCCCAGGGACAAGGAAACAGCAGGGAGGTCTGTCCCCTCTGGGTCACACATCCCTCTGCTTCCCGTGGTTCGCTCTGACACCTTCGCTGGAGAGGCTCCAACTGTGTCCCCGCCCGATGACGGCTCTTATTGTGGAGTTTGCTATTAAATCACCAACAGCGTCACTGCCGTGGCTCCTCTGTGGCGCAGAGGTGGGGGTGGAGGAGAAAAGCTCTCTTCCTGCCTCTTAGGAGTCAGAACTGCTCACCAATAAGTGCTTCCCCAAAGACTGCTCTGTGTTATTTCATGGTTTAGGCTGACAGCTCCATGGAACATCACTGTCATTCACTATTCCCATTAGACAGGAGTGGGAAGTGAAGCTCAGAGAGGTTATGTAACTAGTCTGAGGTCACACAGCTCCTTCTAAAAGGAAAAGGCATTTGTTAAAAGTCATTCATCTGTGGTCTCCACCCAGCAGATACCAGTAGCATCCTCCCCAGTTGTGACAACCAATGAAGTCACTAGACATGGCCCCGTGTCTCCTTTTAGGGGCAGGGGGATGTCCCTGGTTGAGAGCGCTGCCTTTTCTGAGCCTGACTCACTAGGATTTCCTGCCACAGCGTTCACTTCTGTTTTAACATTTATTTCACTTTTCATATCTGTTTATCGCC
The DNA here is from genome assembly GCF_000147115.1 of Myotis lucifugus. Lineage (NCBI taxonomy): Eukaryota > Metazoa > Chordata > Mammalia > Chiroptera > Vespertilionidae > Myotis > Myotis lucifugus. Next base: position 1,603,286 of record NW_005871138.1, read on the forward strand.
TTCACACACAGACGGTGACAGCCAGAAGGGCCACCCCTTGGCCCGACTCTGCATCTGGAGTCGCCACACACTGTGCGGCGAGGGCACAGGGAGGACAGGCACTGCAGTCACACGTTTGGGCTGTTGGCTTTGAAGCCGCTGCCAGACCAGGAGGCTCACAGCTCGGCACCACGTCTGCAGGCAATGCCACGTCCCCGACGAGGACGGTCCTTATCTACTCAGGACAGCGCGCTGGCTGCAGCGTCTGACAGTTATCAACGGGTCCAGGGCAAACCCAAACCTCCCAGACCCTGCGACACTGACAGCCTCCACCTGCCCCACCCTCTGAGCTCCAGAGGCAGCTCCTAACAGCTGTTTACACGCACTGTCTCATTTACCCGAATGAGGCACGAGTGCTCGGTCATCAGAGATGGGGAAACTGATGCACAGAGCGTGTCAATGGCCTGCGCACATTCGGAGTGAGTGGGTCTGACTCCAGGGCAGGGCCCATCGCCACGGTTCTCACAGGCAGCGCGGCCCTCAGTGTCCTTGAGCAGCAGCGTTCTCCGCCCGCGAGGAACCTGCAGGAAATGAAGGCATTTCCCACCGTTGCCTGTGTCCGGCGCGAACTCGTCTCCTAGGCAGCACAAGCCTTGACTAAATTAGACGGCAGCACTGACTTGGCGGACGCACTGCTTCACTCAGTCGCCCCTGCAGTGACCGGACCTGCGTTTTGCTCGCCCCTGAGTCTCAGAGTCTAGCAGAATCCTCAGTGCATGAAAGGAACTCGTCTTCATTTGCCTCGTAGCACGTTCCTTTGCACACGTTATCACACCTCACGGTGTTTTGCACAGAGTAGTTGTTCAAAAACTGCTTAATGACTGACTGACTATACGACTGATCAATTAGTTCCTTTTCAATGGAGCAGTTACAATGGTTCTTACAAGTGAATAAAGTAAAAAAAGCCAGAGAAAGTGCTTTTATGTCTCTACATCCATTGTCCGAATTAAATGCCTCTCTCAGCTTCAGAGAGCGTGATGATTTGGCTCTTTTCGTTCTAAGCTCAGATCTTTTCATGCAGGTTTGGAAACCTGTGATACTTGGTTGTGGCTGCTGGGAAAGCAGAATGCTGGTGGCCAATGTATAAACGTCTTAAGCAGATCTGTGTGCTTTAGAGACGAGGTACGTTCTGGAATGGGACTCAGGAGAGTCCGTTTTAGGGAATTTGTCTCAGGGAGATAACTGAAGAGCAGCAAGCCGAGCCGACAACTTGGCTGTGACGCCCCCAGAGACAAGCTGGCCTTGATGGATGCTGCCCACCCAGCTCCGCACTTGTCAACCGGGCCATCCATCTTCTGACACTTGTCAGCTTTATCTATGAGCTGCAAATGTGTTGTGGGACCAGGAGGAAAACTGTCTTTAGCCCTCAGAGCATAAGACGGTTGTCCTCTTGACTTCCACACAGTCCTGCTTCTGTGAGATCCTGGATGTCGGTGACAGGCTGCTGTGAGTGAGAGGAGGACTCTATGGAAAGTAACGCTGGGAGGCAGGAGAAGGCGGACCAGGTCTCCCCCCAGCACTTCTCCAAGAGGGATCCCTTGGTGGCAATGTGCTGGGGGTAATGTGCTGAGGTGAGAGTAAGGCAGAGGTGAGAGGGCGCGAGAGAGCGACATGGAATTTGCTCAGGAGCCCAGCACAGCTCTCAGTGTGTGCTCACTCACTCCCCACCTTCCAAAGACTCAGGCTTTACCCAGGCCTGGTTCCAGGAGAACCAGCCAGTGCCTCTGAAGTGGATACAAGCTCCAGGAAGACTGGGGAGTGTCCCCTTTCCAGAGGAAAACGGTCTCCAGGTGGGAAAGCAGCAGGCAGCCCCTCCTGCCCATCTTCAGTGATGGGTGTGCTTGACGTCACAGCCCCTGTGCTGACTCCCAGAGACTTTGAGAGCTCAGGATTCCATCCTTTTGTCACGTGAACTGCTTCGTGCCTGGGAGTCACCTCTTCTATAGGGAGTGCATCACACTCCTTCCCCCGCCCCGGGCAGGCACTTGGAGGACCAGTGGAACTCTGCTACAATCACTCTGCAAAGGGGGCCATGACTTTCTGGCATCACCGAGCAATGTGTTCAGCAATCTCATCTCTGCACAGAGAAGTTCTGTCAACGTTGATGAATACTTGTCACCGTCTCATTCTGCACCCAGGGACAGCCACGCTCTAAAACAGTGATGGCGAACCTATGACACGCATGTCAGAGGTGACACGTGAACTCATTTTTTTTGGTTGATTTTTCTTTGTTAAGTGGCATTTAAATATATAAAATAAATATCAAAAATATAAATCTTTGTTTTACTATGGTTGCAAATATCAAAAAATTTCCATATGTGACACGGCACCAGAGTTAAGTTAGGGTTTTTCAAAAGGCTGACACGCCGAGCTCAAAAGGTTCGCCATCACTGCTCTAAAACCATCCTCAAGCGCATGCGGAAGGGTCAGTGGAGTTTAAGTTTCAAAAACTTGAATGCAGGAGCCTAGTACTGGCCCATCAATTGATGAATGAATAAACAAATGTGGTCTAGCCATCCAATACAACATTCAACCATAAAAAGGAGTGAAGTGCTACAACATAAATTAACCTTGAAAATATTATGCTGAGAGAAGCAAGTCACAAGGGCCACATACGAATGATTTCATTTGTGTGACATGTTCAAGATAGGCCTATACACTGAGACAGACAAGACTCACGGATGGTGGGGGCTGGGGGAAGAGAGAAATGGGAAATGACTGCTCGGGGGATGAGCTTCTTTGAGGGGTGATTAAAATGTTGTGGAATTAAATAGTGGTGCTTGTACAGCTTTGTGACTATTCTAAAAGCCATTGAACGGTGCACAGTCAAGGCAGATACATTAAATTAAGTTAAAACAGAGGGGAAAAGGTCCCAATTTCAGGCACTCATTGAAAAAATGATCATCTTATCAAGTGTGGGCCCTTGTACTCCCAGAGCAACAGGAGGCTGGAGCTGAGTGGCCAGTGGTCCTTCAGAAGGGGCTGAGCTCCCCAGTTTGCCTAGTCCCAGCCTCCCTGTATTCACTTCTTGATGTTATCACCGGGTCCTGAAGGCATGGAGTTTCATGGGGTCACCATGGTGATAGCTCCTGCAATACCACTGAGTTTGTACAGTGCCCCCTTGGAGTGTCCACAGAGGTAGCCCTGCGAAGTTACCCTGACTTGTCCCACCCCAAGAGTCTCTTATAGCAGCTCACGTGGGATCTCTGAGGACCGTGAGATGGAGTCGTGAGCCCCAAATCTGTGGCCAGCTGCATAAAACTGAGCTGCACTTTCTACTAGTATCTTCCTTCCCTGCCTCATTCTCCCTTGCCCTCCCTCCTGCACCCTGGGATTGCACTCCCTGAAGTTTGAGTCTAAGAACCTTTTCTCCCTTCCTGTTTTCTGAAGAACGTGTGCTAAGACAGTTATGACCACCATGGTTGGTATTTATTGGGACACTCTGTCCACACTGAACCAGGGTGATCAAAGAGACTCTGGCCCCGAAGCTGGATGCACAGCCATGGTTTATTGGAAACAGCGCTGAACTGAGATTCAGAAAAGGCCAGGGGGTCCCAGTTTCTCCACTTGGCTGCCTGTTTGTACGAATGACTAGACATGATCTCACCACATGGCTCTGAACCCAGTGTGTGGTCAGGCTCTGGGGGCTTCGCACTCTGTGTCTGCATCGCTCTCTCCTCCATGAAGCCATCTCCGCTCATCTTGCGATTCCTTCTGCTCTTCTCTGAGGTGATCCAGGGGATGGAGGTCATTCTACCCATTTGGCCAACAGGAAGACTGAGCTACAGAGAAAAGAGAAAGCTTGAACCAACCCCAAACTGAGGAGGGTGGTGAGTGGGGGGCAAGCTCTAGGAGATGACCCAGGAGCCCTTACTTGGGGCCAGGAAGACAATCAGCCATGGGGACGTACCAACCACCAGGACGTTGGCAATCAGGCCCTTGTGCCCACCTGGCCTTGTCCCCATCTGTGGGGAGGGCCCCTGACAGCCCCTACAGGCCCCAGGCCCAGGGTTCAGCAGGTCTGTGGAGCAGTCAGCCACACCGTGCACTGCAGGCGGCTCGTGTTCATCCCCACTGGAGGGAGGGCTCCGAGTCCCCGCAGGTCAGCTGGAGGAGAAATCAATACCCATCGCCTCTGAGACTTAAGTGCCTGATAGTCCTTTGAACAGGCCGTGGGCTCCGCTGACTTGGGGGCCTCTCTCTGCTCCTCTTGGCCGCACAGACAATCATCTCTTAATAATCCAATCAAGGCCGAGGAGAAGGAGAGGCGCCCAGCCCTGTCCTCTCTGAGGGGGCTGCCCCTCATGACCCGCTTCAGGACGACAGAAGCCCTCCTCCTGGAGGGTTGACATGGGAGAAACACCCCCAGACTGTGACATTGGCCTGGACATCCCAACTCGTTAAATCACCTCTAATTTCTACAGGAGTCTATGTGACATGGGCTGTGTCTGCCCCTGAGCGCCCCTCCTGCATTTCTCCCTCCACTGTGCCCCACCCAGCGGCCAGGAGTGCAGAGGAGAGCGTCCCTTCCCTTCCACGCGCCCAGGCTGTGGGACCCTCACGGGAGAGGGTGCCAGCAGGGACGTGGGGCACGCTTTGGGGAGTCTGAGAAAGCAGCTGGGCTCTCAGAGGGGGGTGATTTAAGGTGAGCTGGAGGTTCGTGAGCAGGGAAGCAAGAAAAGCAGTGATGTGGGAACAGTGAGCTGGCACCACGCTCAGTGCGAATGGAACATGGGTCCTTCTCAGTCTCCTATTTATTTAGTAGTTTTTTGTCAGCTCACATCTCTTGTTGCCAAGTCTGTACAATATACTAAACGAAGGAGTTGGCTGTTGCCTGTTTTACCTGTGCCCAGTGCCCAGTAGCTGTTCTGGCCTCAGAGCTTCACTCTAGGGCCTGTTTGCTCAGAACAACTCAGGGTGGAGGCATGAGCGTTGGGGGACGGGGCTCCAAATATTAATAGTGAAAGATGACCTCACTTTTTCCTCTGTTCGGGGTTGTGAATCATTTCAGGCTGTTGGGAGCAGGGGCTTTGCCAGCAGCTGCATCTGACCAGGCCCGACTGAGAGCTGGGCTTGGGTTTGCGTTGGGGTCACTCCCGGCTTTGACATGAAACATAGGTCGTATTTCACTCTGGGGCCTCCCGCTTGAACAATGTCAGCCTCTGAGAAAATACAGCCCCTGTGCAAGGGAACATACAATTCCTTGCAAAATGAAGGCGTTTCCTTCTCTAAACCCTCCAAGTCCACATCGAGATTGGTCTTCCCAGGCTTTCTAGAGTCTTTAATGGAGTTGTCCACCAGACTAGCTGAGGACTCCCCATTCTCGGGCTCGAGAGGCAGGGGATGCTGCTGAGATCATCACACGCGAGACCCTGAGTCCACAGCATCTCTGGTTTAGCTGGAGAAGCAGGAATACTTCATTAAAACCCACCATTTACAACAGAAGCACTTTTCTGGAGCGGAGGATCAGGGAGTCTGAATTTTAACATGTTCCTCTGGCATGGTAACAACACACAAACACATCCTTCTTGTGTGTTTTAAAATCTTGTCTTGGTCTAAATCGTATGGGTGCCCTAAAAAGAGAGATTTATTCTTGTGTTTCTTTCATAACCTCTACAATGTTCCCAGGACACTCAGGAAATATTTCTTGATTTGTTGAGGTTCTGAGCAGTGGCCAGAAAGACTCCCCTTCGCTGTTACTAGGGAAATCTACACAAGAAGAATCATTCCCGGAGAACACTGGAGATTCCTTTGGCCATAGGGTTTGTTTTTAGTCTCTTGAGGGATATAAAACCTGTGTGTTGCTTTTCCACTAGCTTCTGGTTCCAAATCTCTGCCAATCTCGGCTGAAAACGAGGCCATTCCTACACCAGTGACTCAGCACTAAAGAAGTTATCACTGTTAGGTTTCAAATTAACAGCAAAATACAAAAAAGATAATTCATCAGAGAGGGGAGCTAAGCAGTAAGCACATTTTTGCACCATAAAAAAACCACACACACATTCTGGAATGTCACTCTGGAAATCTGGAAACTGGAGGCACAAGCTACTAATTTGGGGGTAGAAAATGTTATGTAGCTTAAACCCCTTTAGGAATATTTTATCAAAAGATCCACTCCCTGTGATGTTATTCTGGGTATCTCTTTTGTAACCAGCTGCCATGCTTTAGCATTTCACTGACTTGAAAATCACAGCACTCTAATTACAGTCTCTATCAAAAAAGGAAGCAGGTCTGTGAGCTGGCGCTTAATCGATACATTCATTTCTATACCTATTTCTGTCTTGCCTCAGATGATCAGGGTGAAAATGTTTATGAGTTATTTATGTTGGGAGCAAAGAGCAGGAAGGTGGAGAGGAAGTGAGCCAGAGAACATCCCTTTCTTCTCTTTTATCTTTTTCTTCCTGGGTCATCCACTGCAAGGGCAGGTTACTGGATACTGCCTGGCTCAAGGGTAATGGTTTGTGAACTTGACTGACCTGCTTTGACATAGAAGGATTGAGAAAACCGAGAAGACCTGTGGTTTCTCCCACTATTGGCAAGAGTAGGCCCTTCTTGCAATGTGTCCCCTCCCTCTGCTTCTGTCTATCCGTGGGTGAGGGACATCTCTGGAGTCAGTCTCTAGTAAAGGCAGACAAAGAAAGGCCCATCTTCCAAGTAGGAAGGTATAGTAGTCAGTTTTTACCACAATAGTGATATGTAACATACCAGCTCAAATTTCAGTGACTTACTTGTATACCAACAACATTTATTTTCACACTCAAGGGTCTGTAGTGTTGGCCTATGATTTGGCTGATCTTGGCTGGCCTTGTCTGGTCATCTGTGGCTCAGCTTAGAGACCAGTTGGGCTTGGCTACAGGCTATGGATGGTCTCAGTTCAGCTTCGATGTGTCTGTTGTTTTGAGAATCTGGCTGGAACAGAGGCAGCTGCCTGGGGCATGCTTGTATGTGAAAGAACAGAGTAGTACATGCTGCTCATTGGAAGTCTGCTCACATGGGCCAAAGTTAAGTTACATGGCGAAGCATAAAATGAGTAGGGCAGGGATGTCCACTCTACCCACATGGGAGGGCACCCCCAAGGTACATGGCAAAACATGTCAGTGTATCATCCTATTACAGAGGTATGCAGGATTGAATGTACCACAGGAAACCACCCCCAGTGTGCCTTTATCTAGGAACTCTTTTCTCCAAATGACTTCTTAACTGACCCACTTTAGTACTGATATCCCAGATGATTCTCTTTGGACTGAGTTAATAGGTTCTCCTAGAGACCTCTATGAAAATCATTCCGGAGACACCTGTTAAGGAAGTAACCACCTATTGTTTTTTTAGGACTCATCTGACCTCAGGTGTTTCTGGATGCGTAAGTTTCTCAAATTAAGATTTTAAGTGATTACTCAAGAATAACCCAACAGAGTTAAAATTATAATTAGATTTCTTAAGGAATGCAATTAAAATATGAAATGAAGATTTTTGTATCCTGTAGTAAAAATTTATGTACCTAACAACCTTAATTTCAACCACTGTTTCTTAGTGGGTATTGCATATCCATTGTGACATGGGAGTTAACTTTAGGCATTACTGGGATATATTTTTTAAAGCTATGTATTTATCCTTATAGTTACCCTCAATCTATAGCAAGGAATAGTGGTTTTACTTTTAGAGTTGTGATATCAAGTTTTCTGTTTGAATACATTTACTTATGTAAAAAAGTGAGTCAAATTAAAGAACAAGTTAAGTAAATCATGGTATAAGTGGGATATAAATAAGGCAAAATTTTTGAGGCAGTTTTCAAAACTCTTCCTAACTTTGTACAAAGGCAACATGAATTTCAATCACAAATGTCCTCTCACAGGATGCTAGTTAACAATTCTTTCTAGAAGATTCTTTCCATGATTCAAGCATTTCCTCCTGTCCTCTTGGTCTTGCTCCATCATGCTCTTTCCAGGTCTCATGGTGACCATATGAGTCCCATAGGCTCACTCCTTTATCCTCTCTGGAAGGCTGAGTGCTAGATCATGTTCTCATCACTGGAGATTGTCACGTGTTTGTCCCCTTCTTTCTGGCTTGCTAACAGAATCTAAGGCTGCTAGATAAAATTCGGACCATGCAATATTTGAGACATTTGTATGAAAACTATGGGTTGTTTAACTGGGTGGCCATCCTGTATTTTTCTTTGCTAAATCTGGCCACCCTAACAAAGACCCTTTGAACACGCCCACACAAGTGGTGGATCATTGTTGGTCTATTCTCTGGAGTCGGTGCTCTGAGTTAAAGGTGAAGTGATACCACTTACCAGCTAACTTCATTTGTGCTTGAAGTAGAAGTTAGTAGAATCTTCCTCATAGGATGCTTGGGAGGATTAAATGGGTTAATACCTGATATGCACTTCTAAGAGTTCCTGGGCACAGAGTAAATTCAGGTTGCCTGATGTATAAGCCAGGTAGCATTCTCTCAGTCCCCAGTACCATTTGGTGGCTGTATAAGAATCCAGCAAACATGGGGACACTCTGTCTTGGTCTCACTTGTCTACTTGGTGAGCATTGGGGGTCTTTGTGTCCTGGTGTGCCCTCGCACTATCATTAATTTATGACAAAACCTATTTTTAAAATAGCTTCCCCTAAGTAAGATAAAGTAAGTCAATCAGAGGTGTCTTTGAAGTGACTTCTAAATCAGCGAGGATTTCAAGTATGCTCACTGCTCTTCAGTGGTGGGAAGTTGCAGGTTGCTCCTGTTAGGAAAGGGCGAAGATCAGACCCTGAGAACAGCCCCGAGTAAATGGTGAATACTTTGAAATAAACCAGTGCTGTGTTTGACCTCCAGTTCTGAACTTAACATGTTCGAGGCAGATGAGGGTAAAGTGAATCAATAGCCGAGAAAGCAAATTCCAACTCCCAGGGGATTTCTTTCTATGGGGTCACTCAGATGTGGTACAACTTGAGTCAAACCAGACTCTGCCACATGGGGATGAAGGGATTATGTAGCCAAATAAATAAGAGGGAGCCATTTTCACCTCCCTTTGATACATGCTGATGCATCAGAAAATGAAAAAAAAGAATTAAAAGATAATTGAAAGATTCTTCCAAATAATGCAATGTTCAGGGAATGGAAGCAGCCACTATTGGGAGAAACTTATAAATCAGAAGATAAAGTCATCTTGTGAAAGAAAGCAGAGTCTGTGTGTATGTGGAAATTTACTCCTGGGTGAGTTTGCCTCCCTCCCAAAGATATGCCCACATTCTAACTGCAGTGGGTTCAATGTAGAACTCATTTCTGTGTAAACTAAACTCATCTGATAAGCCTGGAGGGTCACCAAGTTGCTGGAGGTTGAAGCTATGGACAGAGTGTTTGCCTCAGTTCCCCCATCAGCAGAGCCGGAGACAAGGGCTGTAGGTAGGAAGGTAATTTAGGGAAGTGATCTGAGGACTGAAAAGGGTGAAACAGGAAATGAGGAAAAGCCAATCTTTGGATGTGTTTTGAGCTGGTCATCATGTACAGTGGTTTTAAAACATGGCCACATGTTTTGGGACACTCCTCCCATGAGAGGTGGGCCCCCTCTCCTTGCATCTCAGTGGGCTTGTCTTGCTATGTTACCTTCAAGGATGGGTATAAAAGTCTATCTAGGAACCTCGAGCCATCAGAGAATGCCCTGCTATTGGCCAAAGAGTTCGGATCAAGGATAAATATGTGATTCAGTGAGACTCAATTCTGGGACTTCTCTTGAAACTGTAGGACAGAAAAACATTTTCCTACCTGGGCTGCTGAGGGTGTGACTAGATGCCAGGACAGAAGAGCCTGTCTGAGAATGGGACCACAGAGGGCGAGGCAGAGCCAAGAGGTGGGAGGGGGTCACTTCCTGACATCACCATTTGGTACCTAGACCCAGGGAGGGGGTCACTTCCTGACATCACCATTTGGTACCTAGACCCAGCTATGCCTGAAGCTGTTACCTTTGGACTTTCTTCTTCTTCTTCTTCTTCTTCTTCTTCTTCTTCTTCTTCTTCTTCTTCTTCTTCTTCTCAGTCATTTTTATTTAGATTCTGTCTGTTGCAGTCAGGATAGTGTGACTAATATAAAGACCCACTTAGAAAAGATCTGAGATACACTGACAGATGCTAACTTACTGACTAGGGACTTCAACTATAAGACCCCACAGAGAACATCCTCTCTGGTCAGAACAACATGCTGCATTGTAATTGGGGCTGACTTAGGTTCTCATCTTAACAATGTTCCCACTTCAGCAGGACTTGGTTTAGAGGGTGGTGTGCTGGCTGAGCCTGGATGCTAGGAAAATCCAGTTGTGGCTTCCTGCGAATAAGGAGATGTCACAGGATGAACCAAGCCCAACTTCAGTGTCTCTTTATCATTTGTCTTTTCCTAGAAGATAAAGAACAAGAAACACAAAATGCATAATTGTTAATATTTGGTAGAAAAAATACGTAAAATTAAAACAAAAAGCTTAATTTTTTTTGAAACTTCAAAATCGGTATTATTTTGTCTGGACTTCCTTTTTATAGTCCAAATGCTTTCTTCTCATCTATTATGAAATAAAAAATTACCTTCAGTCTAGTTTTTTATTCCTTTCTAAGTAGTGGCTCTAATCCCTGATGATCATGTGTCTACTAAAGACACTGGAACATGATGCATTCAAGGCTTATGGTGAAGCTTCAAGAACTTTCTCAAAAACAATTTTAATTTTGGCAAGTTTCAGAATCCAGAAACACATTCTGTTATGCATTCTTTTACTATTTATGTGTTTCCCTACAAACAGTGATTTTCCTTCTGTTTTGGAATTATGTTCATGCCCTTTCTTATTCGCCTCCTGGTTGGTGGCCATGAAACAAAAAATCTGCTTTAAAAAGAATAATCCCTATCTCCTGCCTCAATAATCTATAATAAACCTACTCTTATATTATGAAATTTCTTTTTTGCTCAAAGAAATAGAACAGGCCTTGAAAATACATGTTATGTGTATATCAGAGAGGAGAAAAGGGCCTTCAAGCATTCATATCTTTCTTTCTTTTTTAAAATGTATACTTTTTTATTTCAGAGGAAGTGAGAGGGGGAAAGAGATAGAAATATCAATGATGAGAGAGAATCATTGATTGGATTCCTCCTGCACGCCCCACACTGGGATCAATTGAACCCACAAACCGGGTATGTGCCCTGACTGGGTATCGAACCGTGAATTCCTGGTTATAGGTCGATGCTCCATCACTGAGCCACACTGGCCGGGCAAGCATTCATATCTTTCCACTCAGGTTGTTAGGAGGCATGGTTTGAGAACCAGGATTGCAACTTTTCCATGAGAGGAAGATATCAGAAGACAAGGTCCTAGAAAAGAGGACATAAATGATTTCTTCACTGATGTTGGAACTCAGCTTAGCATGAGTACTGATGGCTTGCTGCTTTGGGTAATTGAATATGTGTAACAATAAAGATGCACCATAGTGCACTCATTTTGTTTTCATTATTTTTTTTTGCCAGGGAAAATGTGTGATTACCCCACAGTGAGGAGGCCTGAGATTCTCACACACAGGCCAATGACTGTCAGGACGAGGACAGAAGCAGCTGGACCCATGAGAAGGCCACCATGGGGTGGGGAGGGTAACACTGTAGGGTTGCCAATGCCAGCTTTGGGATTTATCTGTGAAGGCCAGGCTGGTGGATGGAATGGAGGAAGGAAGAGGAAAACAATCAAATCAAGGACAACTCCCAGGATGAGGCCTGAGCAGCTGGAGAAGGGAGGTGCTATTGAGCCAGGTATGGTAGGTCTCAGGAGGAGCAGGTGGAGGACAGTGAGGGGCTGAGACACTGAAAAATGGGGGTGGGGGGCTGAGGCCTGGAGCTTGGAGAGAAACCTGGAAAGGACTGGCTGGGTGGAGGGTGGGTGGGGGAGGTTTGGGGGTTGAGCTGACTTGCCCCCTGGCTCAAGGTCTTCCTTCGTTTGAGCTGCAAGGACGGCCACCTGGGTTGTCTCTGAGCAGGTGAAGTCAGCCAGACTCTGCACTTGGTCTCCCTCTGAGGGACAAAGGTCAATGTCACAGCAGTCTGCTCTGATGCTGGCGTCACGCCAAGACCCTTAACATTCAATGAGAAATCTGCATTGATGAAATTTTCATTAAAGAAACATTATCCCTTTCACTCCCCTTGTTATTCTGAGGCTTTGAGTATCAGGCTAATTTGGGTTTGATTACCCCGATGATCTGAAGATCGGAGCATTATTAAAAATTTAGATGAGCAATGATATGTCTGGGCCTCCCTCTCCTCTCTCAGCCGGAGCACAGGGGGCTCTGCTAATGATCACGATGAATTCGGGGCAGGCCAGGCAATTAGAGAAGTATCTATAGTTTGAGGGAGCTTTGACCTCTCTGTCTTCAACGGAAATGAGCTGCTTGGCTTCCAGGGCACACGGATTTAATGGCTGAAATGCATCCAAAGGAAATTCCAGTCCTAGACCTTTCCAGGACCAAGGAGCTGTCTGCATGCCCGAGCAGGTGCCCTCCTCTTTCTGGGCCCCAAACGAGCCCCCATCTGTAGCGTAAGGAGGTTGGACCAGGGCAGATGCTTAGTGGTGGCCATGGGCCGAAATCAGCTGAAGAGGGAACCTGTGCTGCAAACTGTTTTATTTGTTTAACGAACATTTCCTTAGGCTCATGAGCTTAGTTCCCTGTGTTTCCTACATGTTCACTTGTCCAATTCTCCCAGCCACTCCGCGAGGCACATACTCATCATTCCCACCGTACAGCTGGGGAGACTCTGACCGAGAGGGGTGGAATGACTTACTCTGGGTCACCTGCTGGGCAAGACCCAAACTCAAGCGGTCTGGCTTCCAAATCTATGCTGGAACATCTGTGCCACAATTCCTCGATTTTTTTTATTCTTGAATACTTTTTTTTTCAAGCCCAATGTTTCCAAAGTAATTAGGCACTGAAATGTAAAACATTTGTATTTTTCTGTAAGAATAGAATTTTTAAAAAATATATTTTATTGATTTTTTTTACAGAGAGAAAGGGAGAGGGATAGAGAGTTAGAAACATCGATGAGAGAGAAACATCGATCAACTGCCCCCTGCACACCCCCCACTGGGGATGTGCCCACAACCAAGGTACATGCCCTTGACCGGAATCGAACCCGGGACCCTTGAGTCCGAAGGCCGATGCTCTATTCACTGAGCCAAACCGGTCAGGGTGAGAATAGAATTTACCTATTAAAAAATTGGAGCCTCTGGCGAGGTGTCCTCTAAGGGTATCCCTCTCCGGATAATCAGTATTTTGTGGTTTCATGAGACTCTAATTACTAACATGACTTACCATTTGTCTGTAAGGAGAGATGGCAGCTTTCAAAAACAGAATCCCACCTTTCAAAAAGGCCAAAAAATAAAAAATAAACAAACAAGAAAACACACTACCCCACAGCACAGCAGTGTGCAAGGGGAAAAACTATTTGAATGCATCAGAGAGCAGCTGCCAGGACTTGAGGGACCAAGATCCCAGACAGAAGGGAGATGCTCTGACATGAGCCCCACATGTTCCACCTTTTTTTCCCTTTTGAGAAAGTTGCCTATTTGTGAGTGGAGGGGCCAAGTGTCACAGGAACTGGGACTTTTTCAGCATGCTCATGTATATGGGGACACAAGAACTGCAGTTTGGGGCTATCCAGGAAGCCAGGGTTTGAGGGCCCAAGATCTCAGAGAAAATGGAACCTTCTAGAAGTGGGTCTCATTTTCTGTAGTTCCCTCCCTCTGGAAGCATTTGTGGTTCCTAAGCTGCCCAGACAAAAGGCTCAGAAGACAAACAAAGTGAGTTGCTGAGAGGCTAAGAAACTAAGCAAAGGCTTCACCAGTATGTGTTTTAATATATTATTTCCAGGGGTTTTAGATGTACTTAGGGGGCTGGTGGGGTGGTGGTGGGGGCAGAGGGGATAGGGAAAGCTAGGTCCATCTTTCCGGAAGTGAAAGTCTGGACAGTTTTCCCCTCGTGCCTTGCCCTGAGCAGTAATCGTGCCTCTACCTCGGCTTCAGCTTCTCTAAAGAAGAATCTGGTGTGGCTCTGTCTTCTTCCAGGTGACCCCAGTGCTGGGACCATTCTCTCATTATCCTTAGAGCTGCTACTGGCTTCCTTCCATCCTGCTATGAGCCTCAGTCCTGCCATCACCTGTGTGACTCATTCCTGGTATTTGTTTTTCACATTAGAATGGTTTCTACTTTCATGCCCGGACCTTGATTTACACAAAAAAAGGATGAGAATTCTCATCTTAATTTTAAATAGCTATTGCCAAGTTACCTGCCAAAATGCCTGTTTCTATTTAGTGAGACCAATAAGAGTATCTGTTTAACCTTTCAAGCTTTGCTTTGCCAATCTGATAAGTGAAAAAAAGAATATTTAATTGTCATTTTCATTTGCCTAATTAAAGGTCAAATTCTCATCTTTTCATATGCTTATTGGTCATTTGCATTCCTCTTCTGCAAACTGTCCATTCATATCCTTTATCAATTTTTCTGTTGAATTATTTATATTTTTCTATTGCTTTACAGAAACAAATTGAGTTAATTCTTTGTTATGTATCAGCCAGATATCTCCTCCTTGTCTTTGTTTATGCAATTTTTTGTTATGCAGAAGTTATACACTTTGATGTATTCAATTGTGGAAGAAACTAATCCCAACAAACATTGCAAAAAGGTATTGTATTGGCTCCTGTCACCGAACAACTCAGACACAGGGCTTCAGGTGAAGGTGGATCCAGGGCTCCGTGTCTCAGGACAGTGTTCCACTCACTGTTTCTTCACAGGAGTGTCACTCAAGGGTTCAAGCGGGTAGCAGCATGGCTCCCAATAGGTGTATTTACAAGATTAAATATTATAACAACATTTTGTCTAAAAGTTTATTATAAAGCTTCCCCCCCCCCCAATAAGAAGCCTTAATGTAGTTAGCTCTGAGAGTGATTCAGTATCTCAAAATGTAAGGGCTCTGAGTAACTTTCTTTTTTTCTTTACTGTGGAAAAATGGCTGCCATACACAATTAGGCATTGTGTACTAATCCAGCAGCATTCCATGAAAGTAGGAAAGGAAAGCTCTTATCAAGCACATCTCTCTACCAGATCTCCACACTAAATCCCCTAGATTTCACTGGTTGAACTGGGTCATGTGACCACACTCACTGCAAAGGATGATGGGAGAGCAAGTAATGCACTGTCCAGCTCTAGACTGGGGGCGGGGCTCTGCTGGGGCCTAGGGTGAGGGAGGGGTAGGAACACCCAGCAGCCTACCCCAGGGACCATCTCTCCCAGTCACTCCAGCTGAAGACACAGGATTCACTCTGCTTGGACCAACTCTTATGTGCTCATCCTAAACCACTTCTGGGTCTGGTCTGGGGGATTTGCCATCTGATTGGCCAGGCTAAGGTCACATGGTCCACCCTTAGTCCCAGACCTGGAGCTCATTCTGAACCACAAGAATGGAGAGTGGGAGAGTGACTGTTATTTATTGGGGTATAGTTACCAGAAAACAGGAAGGATATGTGCTGGAAACTCAAAATGGGAGTTGTGCACATGAACATGGAAATAATCACTGCTCTGAATAATGTCAGTTTCTGAGAATGAATTTCTGGCTAAATGCTGGACAAATGCTAGCTTTCTTATCATTCTCTCTTCCCTCTAGGCCAGTGGTTCTCAACCTTCCTAATGCCACGACCCTTTAATACAGTTCCTCATGTTGTGGTGACCCCCAACCATAAAATTATTTTTGTTGCTACTTCATAACTGTAATTTTGCTACTGTTATGAATCGTAATGTAAGTATCTGATATGCAGGATGTATTTTCATTGTTACAAATTGAACATAATTAAAGCATAGTGATTAATCACAAAACAATATGTAATTATACATGTGTTTTCCGATGGCCTTAGGCAACCCCTGTGAAAGGGTCGTTCAACCCCCAAAGGGGTTGCGACCCACAGTTTGAGAACCGCTGCTCTAGGCAGTGAATGGTGAAAGGGACTTGTTACTGAACTATTTTTCTTTTTCTCTGGGCAGCTCATGCCTCCCCCTCCCCCAGCCATGCCTGTAATTGCCCTATGGAAATGATCCCCTTTCAAGTGGGAATTCGGGGAGCCCTAGTTTTGACCACTGGCCAAGCTTAGTGCCCAGTAAATAGCACAGATATCTTTAAAGAGCTTGTTCCCAGCTTCTAGAGGTGCGGGTGTCATTGTAAAGGTTAATGGTGATTCTTCAACTTCTGTTCAAATTTCCATTCTGATGTCCTAAATGAAAGCCATTCAATCTTGCCTTAATTCTCCCCATGTACCCATTACCAGCTTATGTCAAATCTGAGCTGCACAAAGGCTCAAAATTGCTATGTTCTAGGATAGACTCAGCTCCGAAGCAATTTAAATGTTCCCAGTTTTAAAATGGCTTGGCAGTCTGTCTATAACACGTCCTGTGGCTGAAAGGGAATGAAAACATGCATATGTTAGTGATGAATTGATCTGCTGATGGAGCTCAGTTAACCTTTGTGACCAAATGGAGAGAATGGCTCAGACCTGATCAATCAAAGCAGCCATTAGGAATCCTGCCTAGTGCACGGCCTGCTCCAGCCCCGGGTTCCTGGGGAGAGAGATGAAAAGGGAAGGGGTTTCGCCATAAATGCAGGCAGTGTGCAGACGGGCTGGACAAAGGTTGGCGAGGCTGAGGACTGTTCATTGTGCTGGTGGTTTGTGACTTTCTCTAACCCCTTCCCGGGTTAAAAACAGGGGAGCAAAAGGCAAAGTGACATCAGGGCTCTGAGACCAGGAGCCACCCTGCAAGGTGACTGTCATGCCATTTCCTGCAGCTGCAGATCTCAAGGCGGCAGGAGTGCACGTTTATGGTCGGGGCAAATCGGGGTGGGGTGGGGGGAGTTCACCTCTTCTCAGTATAAGGGTCCCATCTCTGTGAGTTCCTTCAGGCAGGTCTGAGAGCTCTCGTCCCCAGCCAACCACTAACTGTGCCTGGGCCAATTCAACAAAAAGGTCACGGGGAGGATGGACGGCAAGTACCCGGAGCTTTATATTAACCTGGGAGTGATGGACGAATGAGTGATACTGTGTCTTTAACCTCGGGCATTTCAGACATTTTGCATGAAAGTTTCTTTAAATCAGAAAGCAGAATTTTCATTTTTCAGAAACTTCATTTTCACTCTTAAAAAAGAAAACAATGTTATAAAATACACCCTTTGTTTAAACATCTAAATTTGGGGAACACCCACATTTATCAGAGAGATGTGGAGAAGGCCGTTCATTGAAGCATTGTTGTTTTACAGAAATCATCAAGAGGTATCAGTTTCCTACTCCTGCTGGAACAAATGACCATAAACTTAGTGTCCGAAAACACAAGTCTATGCTCTTGCAGTTGTGGAGGTCAGAAGTCTAAAATGGGTCAACTGATGGGGAGAACCCATTTTCTTGCCTTTTCTGGCTTCCAGAAGCCGCCTGCTTTCCTTGGCTCATGGCACATCCCCCATCCTCACCCCAGAGGTGCAGCATCTCTCTCTCTTCTTCGTTGGTCACATCGCCTTTTCTTTCTCTGATCCACCATTCTCCTTCTTTTAAGGACTCTTGAGATTACACTGGGCCCATCTGAATATCCAGGTTAATCTCCCTAACCCAAGACCCTGAACTTAATCACATCTGCCAAGACCCTCGGCCATGTAAGATAGTATGTTCACAAGCTCTGGGGATTAGGATGTGGACAGCTTTGCAGGGGCTGTTATTCTGGCGACCACAGGAGAATCTGCGTCCATCAAGACAGAAAGACAAACACCCCCAAATCTCAGGGGCTTAAACAGGCAGCAAGCCTTCTCTTCAATGGAGTTCCATGTTTACAAACTGGGGAGGGGTCATCTAGGGACCCCGCCAAGGGCCACACAGCTGGAGAGTGGGCAACTGGACTTCCCCCGGAATCCTCAACCCTACTCCACTGCCGTGACTTTCTGCAAACACGTCTTCCCGCTCCCCCATGTTGCTCCGTCACTCTAAGAAATAAGTAAATGACAGTCAGGCTGAGCTAGTTGGACGCCCTCTGCTCTATTTATTTTCCAGCATCTGCTTCATAAGCCGTTGGACGTCCATGTTAATTTCCTCATTGCTGTTAACCTCGCCTTCCAATTAAGCAAAATGTTCCAGCACAGCAGCCCCTTATTACACGGCCCGTCTCTGGCTGACATTTGGTGCTGTGTATCTTGGCCTTGACCGACAGAGGCAGCGACTTCTCACATCGGCCTCGCTTTCTCCAAAGTGCAAACGACTCCACGGCCAGATGGGCATCCGGGGTACCAGGAGCTCCAGTGACTGCTGAGCAGGCAAAGAAACGCTCATTAAAAAAAAGTCAGGACTGATAAAGCTGTGTTTATTTTGTTTCTTCAAAAAGCATGAAGATTGGGAGGCACTAAAAAAAAAAAAGAATTTCATGGAAATCTGTGGTTTTGGCTTTTTCCTTTATATGGACTCTAAATTCATGTGGCCCATTTCACTTGGCATTGGGTCTTGCATGACTGCTCTGCTTTGCATGGTTTCCCAATTAAACCCTCAATCATTCATTCATTCATGACCTAGTTATTTAGTGTCCATCATCTTCCAGGCACTGTTCTGGGCTGGATGTCTACAGCAGGGGATCAGTGAAGGCCCAACACTATAGAACTCACCTTCTCGTCTGGGACAATCAATAAAATGATAAAATGTACCTAGAATGAATCAGGGGATGGTTGGTGCTAAGGAAGAAAGTGAGGAAGGGAATGGTGGGGCTGAGGTTCCTCAGAGGATGTTGACACGGAGCAGAGACCTGAAGGCAAAGAGGGAGGAAAACAGTTTAATATTTGGGGAGAGAGGGTGTATTCCAGTGCAAAGACCCTGAGGTAGGAACATCATAGGACGTTGTGAGGATCAGGATTTTATCTGAGTGAGGGTTTTGAGCAGAGGAGTGATGTGATCCGACTTATACTTGAAAGAACCACTCTGTTAAGAGTAGACTGAAGGGAGGGGCCAGTATGAGCAGCTTGGACCAAGGTGGTGGCAGTGGGGGTGGAAGTGGTTGAAGCTGAAGATGTTTTAAGGTAGAACCAGCAGTTTTTTAAAATGGAGCGGGTGTGTTATGTGTAAAATACAAAACAGCACATGCCTCAGGATGGCACCAAAGTTGTTGGTCTGAGTAACTTGAATTTTGAGCGGTGAGGGCCTGCTGTGAGCTTATTTAGAAACGTACCAATTTCCAAAGAATTAGTTTTGTGTTTGAGGAAGTAAAGGCAGACGTGTTCTCCTGCTTTATGGTTCCTTTAAGATACATTGCAGTACATGATTTATGTCAGATGGGCACTTGATTTCCCACGAGGATTCCCAATTGTCACCTCTCATTTATGACAACATTGAAAAGGAATACGAAATCTCCTTTAGCATCTTCAGAATTTTTTCAGCTATTGGTTCCTGCAAAAAAACACACAACAAAACTGTAATGCTAGAGAATCAGCCACAATAATTTTCAAAAAGGGATACAAATAGGCCAGGAATTGGCTTTCCTAATAGACTTCAGCTTGAATTAGATGTAAGACAGACGAGTCGAATCAGGCTGTTATGTGGTGGAAACAATTGCAATGTCACATGGAGCAAGAAAGGTGTAAAAATTATTTGCTGTTAGATATGGGCCTTTCTCTTGTTGATGTTATTGGTATGAAGTCCAATATTACCCCAGAAAAAAGAAGCAAGGCCACTAACTGTCGGGGGATGAGGTATATTGCACTTCAGCAAGTCCCCTTAGTAACTTGGCACACGGCTTGTTGCTCAGGAAGCCAGAGAGTTCGCACCCCTGCTTCCCTGCACTTGTTGAGTTTGGGAAGAGATGTCAGTATTGGCTCAGTGCATGTGACCATGCAACACAGGCTGGTCCACAGTGCAGTGTTCTGTATCTCCCCCCAAGCAAAAATTGAAACAGAAAAACAAAACCACAACACAACAACTGATAAAACTATGCGGAACTCCAGGATCCCTGCCACCACCTAGAGATGGCCCTGGTGGCGATCTGAACTCCAGGATCCCTGCCACCACCTAGAGATGGCCCTGGTGGCGATCTGAACTCCAGGATCCCTGCCACCACCTTCACTGCATGGGGAGGGTTGTGTGGCACATCCAGCCGGGCCAGCACCATTGTCTTCCTCCGAGTGTGACCAGCACCATTGTCTTCCTCCGAGTGTGACCAGTGAGGCCAAGAGGAGCTACTTGATTTACAACCTCATTGACGTTAGATTGACTTACCATTTCTCACGTACCTGATGAGCAAACATCCAAAAGTTTGACAATATCCCAAGATGATGATGTTGTGGTCAACAATATCCCAAGATGATGATGTTGTGGCAAACATGGTTAGTGGGCGGGGGAGGGGGGTGTGTGAAAAGATGCTATCCCTTTGGAACGTTTGCCAATATCTCTAAAACTGACAAATGCTTTTACTCTTTGAGCCAGCAAATCCCACTCCTGGGAAGTCCTGTGGCAGGTGTTTGTGTACAAATACCTATGATCAAATTTAGATATCATAATATTTTTTTGAGAATCAAAGGTATGCAACAACCCAACCGTGCCTCTACAGGAGACTGATTAAAACAAAAACATACAAAAGAAGCCATAAATGCAGGCAATGTGCAGACAGGCTGGACAAACAAAAACTATGAAGTCTCCACCCACTGAGACATTATGAAATGGTTAAAATAAAGACATGGGATCATGATACAAATATTGTCAAGTATGTGCGAGATAATATCAGTGGTAAGAAGCAAGACACACAGCAGTATATATAGAATGGTGTTTTTGTGCATGAAAGGAGAGATTATGAGGTTAGTATGTTAAGGCTGCTGTGTTTTCATGAAGAAGTACTAAGAATACACTGGGAACTAAGAAAGTGGTTAACTATGGGGAGTGGAGTGCTCAGAGTGGGAGCAAGCCCATTCAGTTCAGGTCCTTTTATGTTATTATGATGTTTATGCCATCTGAATACAGTGCCTAGAAATAACTTAGGTAGATGGTTTATAAACAGGCCCTTTCTATTTTGTAGTCAAGGGCAGAGTTAGGACCAAAATTGTAATGGGGGGGTCTGTGAGGGGCAGGACGGGGCCAATGCCCTTGTGGATCTGTAGGTCAGGAAGCAAAGGATGACATGACCCTCTCAACCCTCCCAGTGATGCCCACTGGTGACCTGCAGCCTGGTCCAGATTCCGTGTGGGAATGGCTTGCAATAGACACCAGATCGAACTCCCTGCAGATACAGTAACAATTCCCATCAAATGTCATTGAATGCTCTTAGGAGGAAAGTCACACCAATGTTTCAATTTCAGAATGCAAGTTGCATAGCACAGGCAGGGTGATCCACCCACATCAAGAGCAGATTCAGATCTGATCTAGAGTGGATATGATGGGAAGGGTGGAGGACGGAAAGGGAGCTTTCTTTTTGTTCCATCACATTCTACCAGGAGAGAGAGAGAGAGAGAGAGAGAGAGAGAGAGAGAGAGAGAGAGAAAGTGCCAGTAGAGAGAGAGAGAAAGTGGCTCAAATACTAAACGACAGATACCTGCCAGTTTGAAAGAGGAGGAGCTGACATCAGACCCTGGCAGGCTAGTCCCTGACCCTGAAGGATCTTGGCTGACAGTTGTCCATTGACTCAACTTCATTTAAATTTAAGATGTTTGGGGGGATGGGAAGAGAATCAATAACAATTACTAAGGCCTTCCTATTTGTAGGCATAGCTCAGCTGTCTGAACATCCTTCCATACATTAATTAATAGTGTCACCAAGAGAACAAAAGGACCGAGTGTTTTAGACCATGGACGTCTGAAAGGAATAGAAGCTTGTTTCATTTTGTAAGTCTCTGACTCGGTCACTTCTTTAACTCAGGGTGGCCTTGGCCTCAGGCTAAATGTTCTGATGTCTGTGCCCATAGCTGGAACCAGTGCTCAAATACCACTTCAGAAGTGAGAAGAGGTTGACTCCTGGCATTTTTATCCTCCCCTCTGTTGTCATCTATCTTTCACCAACTTTCTGCTCCACTTGGAGAGTCTCTGAGGTTCTTCTGAAAGAGAAATTAACAAGTGTGTAAGTGTGACCAGGAATGCTGAGGTCTGCTGAGAGCCTCAGTCAGCACCATCTGTACTGCAAATAACATGAAAAACCAACTCAACAATGAAGGGAAGTTACTGCTCTTGTCACGGAACAGTTCAGGGCCATGTGGGTGTGGGACACTGGATTATTATTTCCAGTCCCTTCCCTTTGCAATGTGGCCTATGGAGAGTGAGCAGAGCAATATCCTCGTCCCAGGGACTTTGGTCTTGGCCATGTGACTTGCTTGGCTAAAGGGATATTAGTGGATGTGACATGAGAAAAGGTTTTAAATGTGCTTGTGTGGGATACTTGGGCTGTTGCCCTTTGGGATTGGCACGAGAAGGTCAGGCCCCAAGCATCCTATGAGCCCAGGATGGGGACATGTGGAGCTGATTCTGACCTAAAGTTTGATGCCAAGATGCCCTAGAAACTGGATGACCTGCAGATCTATGAATGAGAAGAATATAGATTAGCTTTTTAAACCCACCAGGATTCTGGGACTATTTATTGCAGAGCTCTGTTGGGTTATGTGTCCCTCTCTGACTCAATCACGGAGGCTATGCAGAATGAAATAGATTTCTGAACTAAGCCCATTACAACTCATGCCTGGGGCTGAAGTTTAGAATCAATGCTTTGCAGCATGGGCTGGGAATCGATCCCCAGGAAAATAAAAGGGGGGACATCATTTTATTAAAAGTCATGGGAATGAATGCCGGGGAGCTAAAGTAACACCTACTACTCTGAGCTCATGCTCATAATTTTAATGCTTGATATTTATAATTTTGTGACTTTCTTGCATTTCTTCACAGCTTACTTATTATTAGGGGAACAAAAAACAATCTGAGCTCCTATGATTGCTGAGGCTGTGATTAATGATCAACTGTACCATCTCCTTGTAGAACATATTTTCTCTGCCCTTCTCCTTCTAGTTTGTAAAAATATTGAAATGAAAAATTTGCATCACAATGTGTATGGCAGCAATTATTTGGCTCCAATAATTCACAAATGACCCAAGCACCTAAGTCCCACAGGATCCTTCCTCCTGTCATTTCATTTGAAAAATATAGACCTTGAAAGGTGTATGCTTGGCTTTTTTCAACTTTAGATCTCCATGAACAGAGCCACTAAAGTGCTTGTCCTCAGTGACAGAGCTTTCAAATGCTCCTTTCCCTTTCATTATGTGCAAGTTTGGGGGCAGCACTTCTTGTTCGCTGAAGTCAGCTGCCATCTTGTCTGTAACAATTCTGTGTTTTTGTTGGGAGGAATTTGAGAAACAGTTTTAATTTAAGGGTAAGTTTATGAGAAGTTGTAAGCTTTTAATGTATTTACAAACAGTATTTTGGGGTTCAGGATGGTGGGTTTAGTAGTCAGGATAAGCACGTTTATGTTGCAATAACCAATAGTACCCTAATCTCCTTGGCTGACACAATAAAACTCATTCTGTATGTCTAACAGGATGGTTAGAAGGGCTCTGGTCATTGTAATCTCTCAGGGATCCAGGTTGACAGAGGTTCTACCAACTTAGGATGCTGTCATATGAATATGGCACCATAATCACCATGGCATAGCCAAAGACTATAGAGAATCTGACACCAGCTTTTTAATCTTTCTACCTGAACACAACAGGTCACTTTCTCTCAGATTACATTGGCCAAGATACTATGTCCACATATAACTTCAAGGGATGAGAAAGCGTGACCCTCTTGTGGGACTGGAAGGAGGGGAACCTGGAATGTTGATGAGCCCTGGTGATGTCTACCCCACAGGACTACTAGTTATGGAGAGGAACAAATTGACTTAAAAACAACTTTATTTATGTGATAGCTTCTCTTTGACACTTTGGATCTCAGCAAATTATTGGGTTTCTGAGTGGATGGATTAAGGAGAAGTATTATTTGAGGTTGGGCACTTTTTGCGCTCAATATCTCTATGATCTTATTTTTGTTTGCATGAAGGCATTAACATACATTTTCTGGGCTCTGAGCCAAGATGAGTTATTTTGTCTGTTTCCTTGTCTCCATGGTGCCCTGATCTTTGCCAGAACCAGCCGTCCCAGTCAGGAACTGCTCCAGGGATCCTGAATCCCCAAGCCTGGTGCCAGTCACCCCTCCTGCTAGCTCGATGGAGCCCACCCTCAACAAGCAGGGTGAGGCGCCAGGCTCAATGTCACTTGGAATCTGATAAGTAATACTTGGTACTGTGCCCAGATCAACATTTCATCACCTTAGAAATTAGAAGGGCTTGTGACATTTCAATCTCCACTGAAACCCTCAGGGGTGCCTTTGTGATTACTGGGTGGGACTATTGTATCCTGCTCTGCTGGATGGGCCCACCCCTACCTCAGGCCATGTGAAGATTAGAGAGAGTGAAAAAGCAGAATAAAAATGTCAGATTTCTATTGGATAGTCGGAAGCACTCAACTCTAGCCAAGTTTTGTCTCCCTAGCAAAAGGAAACAAAGAAAAAAAGAAAACCCAATCCAAATTGTCCTTCCTCCTCAACATTCCATAAAAGCAGGAGTTGGGGGGGGGGGGGCGCGGGGAGACACAGTTCAGCAAAGTGTTCCACAGTGAGGAACACTTTGCCTGAAATGTCACATTTTCCTATGAGTTTGCAGCCAGTAAAGCAGGAGTTCTGTTCACAACCATGGTGTGAACAAGGGCTATTTCCAGGAGAGAGATAGAAGAAAATGCAGTCTGTCAATTATTCACAATTCAGTCTAACAACTATCCGAAATTTAGCCAGATGTGGTGTGGTGGGCAATTTCTAAAATAGCTCCAATAAACCCTAGTTCCTGGTACTCTTGTGTAATTTCCTCCTTGAGTTGGAAACAGCAAAAGTGATAGATGCCACTTCTGAAATTTGAAATAGAACAAAGACTGTGACTTCCATCTTTCTCATTCTTTCTTTTGCCCTCTCACCTGCTCACTCTAAAGAAGGCAGCTGCCATGTTATGAGTTTCTTTGTGGAGGCCCATAGGATAAAGAACCAAGAGAGGCCTCCAACCAACAGCCAGCAAAGAACAGAAGTCTTCAAGTCAACAGCCAAAGACCATTTGGGTCAGCTGAGAAGAAGACCCTCCAGCCCCAGGTGAACCTTCAGATGAGACCGTTGCCCCAGCTGACATATTGGTTGCAGAAGTCAGAAGCCCAGAGTCACAGGATCCAGCTAAGCCATGCCCTTATTCCTGGCCCACAATAAATTTATGTTACTCTAAGCTGCTAAAATTTTGGGTAACTTGTTATATAGCTATAGATAACTAGTACACAGGGCTGAACCCAGTGGGCATGTGACCTTGTCTACAACAATAATATTGGACTGAATTTTCCTGCAGGAAGGACAGCTTTGAAATCAAAGCTTAGACTGAAGCAGCCATCCTTAAAAAATTTTAGGTGTGAAGATTTTCCTTTTCCTCAAACGAAGCCTTATTAAAAAGTTCAATTTGTTAAACAGACAAAATGTGGAGCTACTCTGGCTGAATTCAGGGTTTGAGACCGCTACCGGACCTTATGCCATGTGAGGACCCTCCTGTCAATCTTAAAGTCTCCATAAAAACTATTGGTCAATTGGTTGTGGCAGGCCCTCCCCAAGAATACTCAGTGATAGTAAGAGACTTTGAGATAATGCAGTTCTCCCCTTGCCTCCCCCCTCCCCAGCATAGTCTGTGTAAGCCCCTGGAAAAGCAGGGAGGGTAGAAGCTTGTGGAGCATCTCGAAGGTATAGACAGGGTTTTCTCACTTCTTTCTACTGCCCCCACTTTGCACTCTGTTCCGCTGGGAGATAGATCCACACTGACATTCAGAAATGCTGCTTTAGTGCAGGCAGATGTGGCCCCACCGGCCATCCCAGCTGGGAGAAGGGAATGGTAGGAAGCCCAAAAGGAAGGAATCTCTAACGATGGAATTCCAGGCCTGGAGCAGGCTGGTGAGCTGATGGGCAGCTTCCTCATCCCATCAGCCTGGCTGAGGAGGACTCAGGCTTCTGCCTCTCCAGCCAGAGACAGAGACAGGGCAGGGGCAGCAGGTCCCCAGCTGTGCCTTTGTGCACTCCAAAGCCCTCCAGATCCTTCTGCACAGGCCTGGAGGCCCACTCGATCCCAGTATAATTGAACCTGACAGTTGATCTGCTTCTGCGTGGCTGGATGATGTCCAGGTCCCCATGGAGGGATGGCTGTGCCTGCAGCTCATCCTGAATCCTGACTGATGATCAATAGACCAATGACAATGTGACCAAGTACTGTGGGGAGCAGGGCATCCTCACTTCCTAACGACCGAGCAAAAGTGTCCAAAGGGATCCTGAAGATGAGCAGGGATGAGTGCTGCTAAGTGAAACTTCGAGAGAGCTCACAGTTCTGAGGTTACCTAAGTAAGATGCACAGACTCATGGGAGCAGAAATCATTTCAGGGCAAAGCAGACGATGCCCTGGGCATGGGTTGGGTACTTGCAGCTTGATTTTTAAAATTATTTCATGTCTATAAAAAAGTGTTGTGCAACAAACCACTCCACAAGAGATCAAAGTTTGCAAGTACAGGTGGAGCTTCTTGTGTAATCCTCATTGTCACATTTACCTCCCTCTCTCTGAGACCCACCCCCCGAACTGGGTATTTACTATGCTAGTGCTTGTCTTTTTACTTTTATTGCACCTGCACGCGCTCCCACTTTTCCGGGGTATTTTAACCTCTGTCTAGTATTCCACGCCATTGCTTCCAGCTGATGGACGGTTAGGTCAGCTCGGTGTTCTTCATTATTACAGATAAAGCTGCATGTTCTGGAGCCTGGGTCCTTATGCAGGTTCCCAAGACCAGCCTTCTGATATATATGCATGAAAGCAAGGGGAGTGGAGGGGGCCGCTCTTTCATGCTATGCCTAGGCAAACCAAGAAGAGACAGAAAATAGAGGGGGATCTGGAGCCAAAGTGGTCAATGGTCACAGGTACCTAATCTGAGAAGTCAACCCAGGTAAATAGGCCCATGGGTGTCACCTTCAGAAAGGAGGTAGTAAAACTTTGTGCATCCCACTTTAGTTTATAAATCTCTTTAATGAATATAATTTTTGTAATGTACTTATTTTTTTTTTTTTGGCTACCCAGAATCTATTGTTTGGTAACCAAACCCCAAATTCCCTGGGAAACCATCTCCCCAATTTTCATCCAAATGGCTCTATGTCAGGTGGACTAAGACCATCAGGGCTTTCCTTTTCCGGCAACTGTGATTGGTTCAGGACCAATGAGATGCAACCAGACTGTTGTGGCTTCTGGAATTGTGGCAAAGACTGTTTCCTACTGGATTTAGTCTGTCCTTCAGGCGTGACTGAAGATTGCCTCCCAGAATGGAGGTGAGAGGGAAAGGAGGAGTTGAATGCCAGGAGACATGAGTAGGGACCTGATGACATCATTTGAGCCTCTGGATCCAGTTGAACTAACAACTACTCCTTGCACTGCTTAGTTACTTGATGCTCTAAGTTCCTTTAATTTAAAGCTATTTAACTCAGATCTTTCTGTTGCATGGAATCAAGGATCCTGACTGATAAAACCTTTCAGTTGTGTGATGTGTGCATTTTAAAAGGTGTGGTCAGTGTCTCAGGCTAGAAGTAGTAGTGGCGATAGGATTGCAGACACATGGCAGTCCAAGGAGGAAGACGATGGCCGACAGAGGGGCTCTGACATTGCACGGGATAGCTGGTTGCTACTCCGTACAGACTTACTGGGGCAGAAATCATTTCAGGGCAAAGCAGATAATGCCCTGGGCATGAGTTGGGTACTTGCGGTTTGATTTTTTTTTTAAGTATCTCTAGATTCAGCTGGTTCTGCAAGAAGAGTCGTCAAGTTATCCATTCTCTCTTCTTCCTCCAGACGCTGTCCTTCTGTCCCTTTAAGACAAAACACCCAAGGAGCTTTGTGTGGTTTCAATTAGGCCTACAGTTAAGAAGTTGAGAGGAAAAGTTAAAGCCAGAACCTTTGGAATGTGATGACGCGTATTCGCAAGAATTTTCCAGGAGAAGCTGACCTCATTCAGAACTCTGATGCTGGATTGGATGCTCTGGTTCCACTCAAAGATAAGTACATGCATGGAAGGAAAACTGCTTTCCTGCTCACAAAGAGATTTTTAAAGCTCTGCAATTGATGTTTGTCTCAACTGGATTTTTGGTATTTATGTTGTTGTTGTCTTAAAGGAATGAAGGTTCCCACCAGCCTTCAGGGCTCACTGCTCACCAGGTGAACTGACAGCTGCAGATAGCACCGAGTCCGTCACCGCTTTGTGGGATTATAGGTCATGCCCTTTGGTCTCACTCATCAGTTTTCCTGAGTTTCCAGGGCTAATAAGTCTCTTTCTCTGGTCTCCATTAGCTGCACATAGCATTTATCTTGTAAAGACCTCCCTGTTTACATTCTTATTTAAATCAATTTTTGATGGACACTAGGCTTGCTTATTGACCAGTGTCTCTGACCCTGGGTCAAAGCAGAAAATGGAATTGCTGAGAAATGTTATAGAGGTCATGGCCTCCAGGATTAGCACCGTGAGCACAGAACCAATGCTACAAGGGCTTTGGCAGGCAATAGAAAACATCATGATGGTGAACGCCTAGGTTCTTCCTTAGTCATATACCAATGAAAGAATACCAGCTTGGCAGTTTGCAGAATTTGTTCCAAAGGCAGATTTAAAATTCAGACCCAGTAAAGAAATGAGATACTATAGGTTAAAAAAATAAAAAGTACCCAAAGTGAGATGCATATGGTAGAACTTTTCTTTTCTTTTTTTAAAAAAATAAATTTGTATTTATTTCAGAGAGGAAGGGAGAGGGGGAGAGAGAGATAGAAATATCAATGATGAGAGAGAATCATTGATCGGCTGCCTCCTACACGCCCACTACTGGGGATCAAGCCCGAAACCTGGGCATGTGCCCTTGACCGGAATTGAACCTGGGACCTTTTAGTCCATAGGCTGACGCTCTCTCCACTGAGCCAAGCTGGTTAGGGCCATATGGTAGAACTTTTCAATTCACAGATTTAATAAGTTGTAAATGGAGCCTTAACTAGTTGTAAATGAACCTGTGTATTAATCAGGATGACTTAGCTTATCCTGAAGTAACAAAAGATCCCCAAATCTCAGTGATTTAAAGTAAGAAATAGTTCATTTTCATAAATGCTGCATTTCCATCTCTGTTACAGCAGCAATATTTTCATGTTGTATTTATTTGGAAGCCAGGTTTCATCTTGGCATGTTTCTATAAAACCAGCATGGCAGATGGATGGGACACTGACTCAAGAATGATACACACCACTTCTTCTTATGGATCACTGGCAAGACTGATCACACAGCTGCACCAAACTTCAAATATTAGAGGCAAGAGCAAAACTATTGAGAAGAAAAGAGGACTTTAGGTAGTTAGCCAATAGTGCTGATGACCACTACCCCCCATCACATGCAAGGGTGTGTAACTTTGCTGAGACCTGAATTTGATTCTCCTATGGCAAAGCTGGTGAGACAGACCTCTTAGCTGGTGAGAAAGGCTGACCTACTGCTTAGTATTTGGAACCCCCAAAAGGCTGGATTTGTCTCCATCCACATTGTGTCCAAATAAGTAATAAATTGATTAAAATTCAGATTCTTGGTAAACAATGACCTCTGAACAGAAATCTAATCTGCTGTGATTTTGTTAAATTAACATTGGTTAAGTAGAATCAGGGTGTTGGATGAGTCGAATTTCAACAAAAGAGGCAAGGGAAAGTGAAAGAGAAAAGTTTATTACTCACAGGTCCTGGATGACGTACATAACCTTCCTGGAGGGACCACATGGGGAAGTCGAAGCAGGGTGCACGCACAGAGAGTGCCGTAGGACCTGTGCATGTGCCTTTATTAGGGCCTGTGGATGGAGAGCTTTGGGCTTCCTGGACTGAAGTCAGATTGGTCAATTCAAACCCAAGCCCAGCCAGCATGGCTCAGTGGTTGAGCACCGATCTATGAATCAGGAGGTCATGGTTCATTCCAGGTCAGGGCACATGCCTGGGTTGTGGGCTTGATCCCCAGTGTGGGGCATGCAGGAGGCAGCCAATCAATGATTCTCTTTCATCATTGATGTTTCTCTCTCTCTTTCGCTCCCTCTCTCTCTCTCTGAAATCAATAAAAATATATTTTAAAAAACAAACAAATGAACAAAAGAGCTGGGTTTTGGTGAGCTTCACAGGGGTGGGGTGGGTATCTGATTTAAGGGGTGCACAAGAGAAAAAAATGGTCTGACCTGTGGGAGAGAGTGCTTACCACAGGGGTTATTTCAGGAACTTACCTTTACTTGTGACTCTGCAGGCTGTTATTAGGTTATGCTGGAGGGACCAGCGTCAGGTCAAGGCCCCTGTAGGCCTTTTGGCCACACAAAATGGATGCTGAGGCAGCTATATTGTGGAGTAGGTTATTTTTAATTTATTACTTAGCATCATAGTCTATAACTGTGTTCAACAGATAGTTTCCAATATTTAGATTAATTTCATATTTTATTTTTTCATAATGAAACCTGGATCCCCTTTGGAAGATGGATTGTTTTACAGAGGTGCTGTTGAACATGCAAAATACTATATACACTTAGTAGGTCTAGTTAATAAAACAGTCTGACACTGGATGAAATAGATAATTGCAGATATATGACCTTGAGTGTGAGGGCTAAAAGGGCATCTGTAATATTTGTGTATAATAATGTAGGCTTCCAGGGGATTTTCAATATTGTGGAGTCTTTGAGCTAAACTCTCAACACAGGCTTAGACGTGGAGAATTCTAAAAGATCAACGGTCTTAGCCAGGAAATGGCTCTTTTGGAGAAAATGAAACAGTGAAATGCAAATGCAATCAAGATTAATGAAATGGATGAGACCACATTCTGTGCAGGGTGGAAACTTAAAACAATTCATGATACTGTTTCAGTGGGAAGGTAGCCTGTGAAATGACTGTATTTTAGGGGGAACCTAATCTGGGCCACAGAACTGTTTACAAATGTGAGAGTTCCCAGTGGCCCTGAAACCAGGATCCACCTGCACATTGAAAAATGAATCTGTACAAGCAGGTGGCCTCGGTGCTTTGGGGCAGCTCTGCTGAAATATAGATGTACGAACAAATAAATTTACAGTGAGCATAAGTCCAAGGCTTTAAACATGTATTTTGAATTGAGTTATCATTGGAATGACCAGTAGTACTCAACTGATGAAAACAACATAAAGAGCAAAATGTAATGATTTTTAAATATTAAAATAATTTTTATATTGCAATGCATCTCCTCACGATAGAGGGCATCGTGGAGTTTTGATTAGAGGAGCCCTAGCCAACGAGCTGAAGTGCCCTTTCATTGGTTGCCTGGGAGGTGTGCCCAGGCAAAGCAGCATGGGAAGGTTTTGGATGGCGAAAACCACGCCCCTCTTTTGCAAAATGCTAGAAAGAGAATTATGAAAGAATTATGAAAGGAGGACGGGAGGAGACAACCGACTTGCTGACAACACAGCAAGAGTGTTCTTGGGCAGATCAATTTAGGGAACAGGAATAGTTGGAAGCTTTTGAGCCATCCACGCCCATATACCCCTTGGAAAGCACGGTGGGTCTCCAGATACGCCCTCCTCTGTCAGGTAATCTTGGCTACACTCACACAATTATTTTTCTGGCTCCTCTCCCTGCTCAAACAGTACGAGTCAAAATTATGTGAGTTGTATTTGACTCTTTCAAGAGCAATGTTAACGTGTCTCCGCATGGCAGCGCTGTGAGGCGCAGGGCACGGATGTATCTCCACTTTGCAGCCTGCCGCGTCCCAGAGAAAAGCCGTTGCATATGCTCCTGACACTGTTCCTCCTTTTGTGTCTCCCTTCTCTCCACCACCCCACCTCTCCCCACATCTCTCTTCCTTCCCCCCCCCAGCCCCCCACCTTTCTATTTCTCTCCAGTCTGGGTCTATCTTCTCTCCTTATCTTCTTTTTCCCTAAACACTTCCACGGAATTAAGTCTTGAAAGCTATTTGCATAAAACCATTTCAAAGGGGGCAAGAGTGACATTTCTTTATGGGCCCGGATCAACAGCTTTGAGAAATGGGGCTGATATCAGGGAAAACAAATGGTTAGTGTTCTATTGAAATTTCGCTGTGGGTATTAAATATTCGCAGGAGGTGTCCGAACACTCCGGGGTTCAGGCGGAAGAATTCCATTCTAAAAACCACTAAAATTAAAAGCCAACTGCAAATTAGCTTTGAAATGGACCGCTCTGTCCGCAGAGATTTCACAGTGACTAATGAATTAATCCCCAAATGGAACACAAACCTACTTTGCTTTCATAGAAGCAACGATGACTAATAAAGGCCACATCTCTAAGCAGTTCTGAGTCAACCGTGGCTGTCAACCCCTGTTTAATAGCCTGACGCTCCTCAGCCAGGCTTCTTAATTAAGTCACAATAAGAGTTGGCCTTAAGAAGTCCCCAAACACCTGAGTTATTGATGTTCTTAATATTCTTTCCTAGTGGCAGCCAACAAAGGCTTGGGAAGAGGTTTTACCCACTGCAATCTCTATGAGTGCTCACCAAGAACATGTGTATTTAAAGCAAGAGGGAAATTATAAAACTGTTCTATTTTTATTTTATTTTATCTGAGTCATACTCCCCCACTAGAGACTGAATGTTCTGCCGAGGCAGCTTCGAGACAATATCCTGGGCCTGTCCTCAGAGCCCCTTATTAAACAAGTACTAGTATAGCTGGGCTTGTGCTAAACCAATCACCCCCGTATTAACACTCATGCTTATTTATGTTTGTGTTTTCCTCCTGTGAGGTCTATTGAAAGTTCAATTGAGGTCCTGGAAGGAGATAATTAAGGTTAAACAAGGTCCTAAGGATGGGGCCTAAATCCGACAGGAATGAGTCCTTGTAAGAGGGGGAGACACAGAAGCTTCCTCTCGGCGGGCCTCAGGAGGGCACAGCAATGAGGACGCTGTCTGCCAGCCAGGGGGAGAGGCCTCGGCAGAAACCACCTGCCGGCACCTTGATCTTGGACTTCAGCCTCCAAAACTGTGAGGAAATAAGTTGTCTTTGGTTAAGTCCCCCAGCCTGTGATATTCGGATGATAGCCCAAGTGGACTAAGACAACGGTGCCCCTCTGGAAGGAAGGCCCTGCTCCTGAAGCATCAGGGACTCGAATGGGGCCATTCAAGGCCTCCCTGTGATTTATTATGTGGCAGAGAGAGCACAAAACATTCCTCAAATTGCAGGAGAGAGGGGGCATACGTTAAAAATGCAGGCCTCCGAGTTTGTGCCTCTGAAGTGAAGGAGGCAGCATCCTCTGGCCCTTGGGAGGAAAGGAAGAAAGCTTTTCCTTTGTTTTCATTTGCTCTGAGGTGTGGAACAGCAGCGTTCTTCCTCCGATGGCTAGGGAATTTGTGAGGACAGGGAGCTCCTTCAAGAGGGACATTGCTCTCTACTCTTGGGGATCTCAAGGGAAGCATTCCCCACTCCCAGGCCTGTTTCAAACCTTCTTCCTTCCACACTCCAGGCCCTGGGCTAGCTCCGTCTCAGCACAGGCACCATTTAAGGGGTGGCCCCATAGCCACTCCCACAAAAGTGACTCCGTTGCCTCCAGCCTATGACCACGGACCTCTGCAAGGCTCGGTTCCCTCATCAGTAAAAGAAAGACTACTAATTCCTCCTCTCCTGAGGCTGCTTTGAGGGCAGTGGGACCTTGCAGGCCACAGGGGCCCAGCTCCAGGGGACAGATGGCTGCTTACACAAATGAGACCCCATGGGACCAAATCTTCTCTTTCTTTCTTTAAAGACAAATTGGAAATCTGGACGCTTTATCTAAAATCTCTGAACTACTTAAAAATAATGAAAATAGCTGTGGTCTGGATTGTCAGTTTTCTGAACTAAGTGGAAGGGAAAGAACAGTAGATGAGGAATTATGACGCTTAGATTTGAGGCCCAGCTCTGCCACCTCCTAGCAGGCCACTTTGCTTTCACCTTTCTAAGACTCAGTTTCTTCATTTGTAACTTGGGGATTCTAATCACATGTGCCAATGGTGGATGGATTGCCATGACGTTCAAATGAAATAATGTAAATGAAAGGACTTTTATGAAGTGCAGTTCATTTATTCATTCACTCAACAAATCATTAGTGACAGGCTATAATTGGTGCAAGCACTGTTCTAGACCCCTGGTTGTAGATGGACAGAGAAATATATAATCAAAGGAGGAATTCTGGACCACACTGCCTCGGACCAATTGCTGGCTTTCTCATCACTGATTATGGGATTGTTAATTAATAATAATACTTGACTCAAAGGGTTATTTCCAAGTTTAAATGAGCTAATATTTACAAAGCATTTACAATATGCCTGACACAGAAGAGTTGTCATAGAAGTGTTTGATAATAAAGGATTATTTTCTTTGACATGAATTACTAAAAAGTTAAGTTATGCTTTAAGGAGACATAACTGAGTATTTTACCCTAAAATATAAGGATAATTGAAAAGAATAGTGTAATGAATACCAATAGAACCTAATTCTTTAAATATAAAATGAAAAAATTATAATTATGAATAATTAACTATTGAGAACACAGAACTATCTAGAACACCTTAATTTATTAGGGTTACAGGGTAAGGATTAATTCTACTGCATGAGTACGTCTTAGGCTTCTTTTTATTAAGTGTTGTTTTAATTACACAAGTGATACATGAATACATTCCCTTTATTAAAAATAATGAACATATTTAGGTGAGGCTAAAGTTCCCTATCTGATGCTATTTGCAGTAACACATAAAGAAAAAGCTCAAATCTCAGTAGCTTAAAGCTACAGTGTTTATTACCTGTTCAAATCCACTGGCTGTTGGCAATCTGATCTCAGAGACCACACAGGAATCAGGGAGCACAGATGCTTGAACTGTGACATAGCTGGAAACCTGGAGTCAGGATGTTGGTGAAGAAAGGAGAGTGAGTTGAGGTCAAAGAGGCAATGGGACATTCCCCGGGAGTGGGAGCCAAGAAAGAGAGGAAAAGAGAGGAATCTGGGTGGGAGCCACGTTCTGGAAACAGAAGCTCAGGGAGGAGGCAGGTGGTCTTGGTGGAGGGCAGAGGTCCTGAGAAATGAGGTCCAAGCACCAAAGGTGAAGAAGGGTCAAGAAACACAAGAATTCTAGGTTGACCCTGGAAGACAACTTGTCAGGAAGGATGTGTGGTAGACAACTGCCTTTTGGGCCTGCCCAGTGTTTATCTCCCATACTTCTGAGGACACAACTCTGAGTTTGCTCTGGGAACCCCAGCTTTGCTAGTCTAGAGCCAGCTCCATGGGTGTCATGTGACCCAGGCCTGGCCAATCAGACATCACATGCCTTTGGCCACAGCGATTGGCTCAGGAATGGTATGTGACCCAGTCAGAACCAATCAGCTAATCCTGGGCTTTTGCTAGAGGTAAAGGAGAGGTGCCCTTACAGAGGGACCTGTGGGTGGAAGGAGGTAAGACGGAGACTGCTGAGGTCTATACGAGGACAGCAGGTTCCTCAGTGTGATATCAATCCAAGAAGACAGAAAGAAAGAATCAGAGTCTTGATACTAAAGTTTAAGTCTGTGGCACTGGACATGCCCAAGGCCAGCTCTATCCCTGACCTTTCCTTGTCACTAGCCAATAAATTCTTTCCTAAGCTTAAACCAGTTGGACTTGGGTTTTCTGCCACTTCCTACCAAGTATATCCTAATATATGGAATGTGCCTCCTGAAGACTAATGTTCATTGTCTTAGAGTGGACAAGTCGACTGGGATCTCTGCAATGACACTGACCGACACTCTTGGCCCATCTAGAAGAAATTCCACTGGCTTCTCAAATACTGCAGTTTACTTGGGTCACTCTCGGAAACCCAGTGTTAATTCATCTTTGAAGAGCACATGTCTTTGGAATAGCCTCCCCAGCCACTAATATCAGTTTTTCTTTTGATAATTTTTCGTTGTATTGTTAACATCACACGCAGCTTCATGCCCATCAAGCCTACCCAGATATCCCCATGGTGGTCAGTTATCATTTGATCAATTTGATTTTTAAGAAAGCCCTAATTGAACAACTAAAGTGTGTTTACTCTGAATGCATTAAGGTTGTACTTATCAAATCAGAACTGTATTACCCCTTAGATTACCTTGAAAACAAAATCAATAGTTTATTTAACCAGAGTCAAGAATGGCAAGAAAAAGAAAAAACCAAACAAAAAAATGCCCCGAGGAAGCCATGTTATAACTTTTACATGGAAAGAAACAACGTGAATAAACATGGGGAAAGAATTTCAGTGTAAATCAAAGAGTATTAGTATGGGTAGCTTGGAGGAATAAACAGGCACCTAATTTAATATCGTTCATTTCTGCGTACCTTCTTACAAATAGCTCACCAGGGCTTGTGAAGTATAGGCTGCTTTCTGAGCAAGCCATAAGAATAAACAACAGTATGACATTTTTCATAGTGATAGTGTTGGATTTAACACGGGTATTTATACCATCTCTTTAACCAAACATTTGAGATCATTAAAAAAAACTGGGCTTCTTATCAATGCCTCCAAATTGGACTCCAGGGGCAAAATTTGATCTAATTCAGATACCTCCACCTAAGCTCCTCCCCTGTGTGTTTTAGATTTACAGTTTCTCAGAGTTTTCTGCCCCCCCCCACCCCAGTCACAGCTCTTCTGTACTGAGGAGGAATGACAATTCCCTGTGGAGTGACAGATGTAGCCCAATAGCCTCTAAGACCTGAGACTCCCCGTAAACTAATCTCCTGCTGGTCCTTTGAAAATATATGACAGCATGTGGGAGTCACATTCTTCGATAGGCACCAGTGAATCTTTCCTGGGAGACGGATGGTTGGACTGAGTCTAAACATAAGAGGAAGTCAGAGGGTTGGTTATTTCCCCAGTTTCCAATTCTCTCCAACTTGCTTCCCTTCCGAGTCTGCACATATTGGCCCTAGAAGTCATAGAATTCTACAGTTAGAAGTTGGAAAGTCTGGAACTCAAGTCATCATTCATTCGATTATTCGTGTACTTTTTCACCAAACGCTTCCCCTGCACCTGGCCTTGACCTGGGCTCTGAGCATGCAGCATCCTGACCTCACATTTTAAATAGAACCTGTATCCTCAAAACAGCCCAAATGCCATCTGTTTCCTGCTGGAATCCCGACGGATCCATCTTTCTATTATAAAATGGGAGGGGGCATTTGTGAAAGAGGATGTGGAAAAGAAGGACCCACAGAGTATATATGTCAGTCAAGGGTCTGGAAATGAATTCTCTCAAAACTCTGCATGCCTGTGAACCCGTAGAAAATCGCCACGCACCCCCAGGCATCTGGGTATTTCCATTTGACGATCCAGGATCTAATACCTGACCATCTGCCCCTAGCTCCTCTGTCCTATAATTGCAAGAACAATATTGGGAACCAAAAAGCCATTTAAAAAGCTGGTGTTTTAGCATCCAGGTAAAAGGATGCAGGTGGGGGAAGTACCTCTTGTAGCCACAGCGTGTACCTCATTGCCCTCACAGCAGGAAAGCGCATTGCCTCCTGAGGGAAGGGCTGATCTCTGGAGGTCTGGACCTCAGGGTCACCTGCTTGAGTCACTTATCACGCTTGTAGGGCAGCCTGTCTTGTTTCTTTATCCTCCAGACTCTCTGCAGTGATGATTTAGAAATTCCAGACAACCCATGGAGAGTTCTTTATGGCAGCTGCGGGCAACTGATCTACAATAACAAGTAAAAAGATAGGAGTCCCCAGGCAACAACAGCAGCTGCAGTTTAAGTTGAAATTGGAGTTAAGATGTGTGCTGTGCTGGATTCACCTGCCAGCAGGTGGGAGGAGGGGACTGCAGGGAAGGGGGAGGGGATGGTAATCTCTGGTTTCCCATCCCTGAATCAGGCTAGAAACTTCAGGGCCAACTGCCCAATATTCTAGGTGTCACCTTCCCCATTGAGACTGGGTGTGTTTGCATTAGCTGACAGTGGGTCTTCTTCCTCAGGGTCATTCAGACATAAGCCTACCTTCCTTCTCCTTCCTTCCTTCCTTCCTTCCTTCCTTCCTTCCTTCCTTCCTTCCTTCCTTCCTTCCTTCCTTCCTTCCTTCTTTCCTTCCTTCCCATCCTTGGTCTTGGTGCCCACTTCCCTACAGAATGCTTGGGATTGGATTTTCACACCTGGGAGAAGCTCCTATATCTCTGTCCATCTGGGTTGTCACGTGGTCTTTGTGAGGGAAATGAGGTTATGGATATGCACATTCTTAGAGCACTTTACTGGGAAGACAGGAAGTAAATCCAGCCTGTTTCCTTGCCCATTTCTCCTGCTCTGCTGGGCTGCATGGCTCTGTGAGGGTGGGGTGAGTAGGAAGGAATCCTGCTCCTGCCCGGACAGGCTCAGAGGATCCCCCTGTCACCACCCCCCTGTGTAAAGCAGAGGCTGCTGAGGGGAGACAGGGTGGAGGGAGCAGATGCTCGTCACCTGCGCTGGAAGGCACAGGTGCTCACACCTCTTGCCTAGGTTAATTGAGTCAGCTACTTTGTGCTTGGCCTGGGTTCTGTTTTTAGAAAAAGAAACTGAGCCTCAGAGAGAGGCAATAACTCAGCCAGGTCACACAGTTGGCACAGGATGGGAGCAGGATTCACACACAAGAACCCTCTTCTATCTACTCATCCTTGTGGGGTTTGTGAAACTTCTTTTAAGGGACAGACTCTAGAGAAACAGCAATGAAGAAAATCAACAAAGCCCTGCTTAGTGGGCTGTATTGAGGGACACACATGAGGAACAATACACAGTCCCTCAGGTAGGAAAGAGTAACACAGAATAAAGAGTATCTATCCTTGGGGGTGGCGTCATTTTTAATGAGGTGGTCAGGGACATGACAGCCAACCATAGACCTGAAGGAAGTGAAGGCATGAGCCGAGCTTCTACATGAGGAAAGAGAGCTCCAGGCCGATAGCATAGCAAGTGCAAAGGCCCTGAGGTAGGACTACATCTCGCATTTTGAAGGAATAGCGGGTAACTGCATATGTACTTCCTGGAATCTCACATTCAAGGCATAGAGTAATAAGCAAGGGATGGCGAGAACAGTCTGCCCAGGTGTAGGCAGTACGTGGTGGGCTATCTGTAGAATAAAAACATTGACTCGAATTCAGTGATAAAACACTCCTTCCCCGCTCCAGGGTGACCAGAAAGCTTTAGAGAGCAGAGTCTTTGTTTATCCTGCTTCTTGTCTCCTTCTCAGGACTTATCATCTCAGTCTGTTGTCCAGATTTTGTTGAAGGAATAAACGAACAAATAGGAAAAATCCAGGTGTCCTCAGAGAGCTGCGAGTGTATGGCCAAATGCAATTGAAGAGCTTGATGGAGAGGGACAGCTTGATAATAGAATGCCGGACGCACTGGCAGGGCCTGGATGGGGCCACCTGCTGTGGCTCCAGAAGCACAGATGTGATGTGCATAGTGGGACCGGGGCCACCAGGTGTGCAGCCGCGTGCCTCAGTTCCCTCCCGAGGGTCTTTACACAGCTAGCAGATGCCAGTGCTTTCCCTGCCTGTTCCCGCTCCTCTGTGCTCAGGAGCCCAGCCTTGGCCTCTGTCCTGGGGAAGCACTGACTCCTTCAGCCCACTGCCCGCCTGATCTGACCTGGTGAGACCTAAGCAGCCCAAGAGGATGGAGAACCAGCGGTTGGCTCGATGTGCAGAGGTCAGGTTCAAGTCCTGGCTCCGTCGGCCATGGTGTATGACATTGGCCAGCATGTTCTACCTTATGAACCTCATCTGTGGCCCAAGGCTCTGGATGAGGTGGCCTAAAGGTATTTTAACACTGATTTCACAGGAGTCCAGAGATTCCTTAACCCCCCCCCCAAAACAAACAAACAAACAAACAAACAAAAAAACCAAAAACAAAACAAAAAAAACCACTATTCTATGCACAAAGCACTGTTAGGACTTCAGAGCTTTGAGGCCCTTACTGAGGCCATGAAAGTCACATGCAGGGACACACACTCAGCTCAGCAAACTCCGAGGCTGCCAAACAGTTCATCCGAGAAGAGTGGGGAGGTGTAACAAAAGCCACGATGTCCACTTGCTCTGTAAACCACCAGTCTTGTGATTTGTTTGCCAACTCAGTCATACCTCACAGCAGTATAGGAGGTGGGGAAACTGAGGCACACTGCCCAAACTTCTCAGGAGTAGATGTCCATCATGCCCGGTCTCCCAGGTCTTTCTCCCAGGCCTCAGTGATGGTCCCTTACATCCTACCAGACCCCAGGGAGCTGTGATCGGAAAGGCTAATTTTTTAAAGCACAGACCAGAATGTGCTATGCATCTTATCCACCTTGGTTCCCACAGAGTGGTCACTGAGAGAAATCATACTTATTCCAACCATGGAGTTATTGTCAAGCCATTCGCGGCCTCTTCCGGGACGCTCAGAGCTGGGGTGAGAACCACAGGGAAATCTGTCCCGTTACCCACAGTCACATCTTGCCTGGCCCTCCCACTTACTCTGAGCTGGAGCACATTTCCTGTCATTAACCTTAAACCTTAATCGCCCCCAGACATTTATAAAAGCCACGCTCACCTTCCAGGGCCAGCCAGATGGACGTGCAACGCTCAGTAAGGCCCTTGCTTGGTTTAATGTTCTGCTGTGACTGACTTGAAATTCATAAAAACTTTTGGACATAGAACCTTGCATTTTTTATTTTGCATTATGTAGCCGAAGGCCCCAAACATTATGTAGCTGAACCTGCCACCTTCCAAGGGCTGAGGTGTGCCCCTTCTCGGGTACTGAGAAGCACAGGTTCCAGATTAAACGATTTATCTTCCCAAGAGAAATCCCCAAATGTCTGATCAGTGATTGTATCACCAGAGGGTCCCACTCAGCAAAAGACCATGCCCACTGGGACTCATAAGTGCCACTGACTTTGCTAAAAACCCAGGTCTCACCACCACTCAGCTCATACCTTGAGAACTAAGTCACAGTTTCACTATGTGAGCCTGGCTGGAGATGGAACATCATTGGAGTGTGGCCAGGAGGCTCCTGGTTAGTTTCTTCCTCTTCCATTTCTTGGCCTTGCCCTCCACCTTCAGGATGGCTTTGTCCAGGGTGTCGCTGAGCCCCAACTGCTCTGTTGACAAGTTTGGGGCTGGGGCACTTTCTGTTCTGTGCCCCAGATTGTTTATGCTTGGGCAAAATGCTACCTCCCGCCTTTGGGGATGGATTTCCAGGTTGGCATGTCCTGCAGTCTCATGCAGTTGAGTCCTCGCTCATATCACCACGCCCCTCAGGAGCGGCTGTGAGAACCCACACCCTCCACATCACAGTCCCAGGAATGTCCCCAGGTCACCCTCCCCTTTGAAAGGGTTGAAGGAAGGGTGTGAGCAACTGAAATGAAAACGAGGAAGATGGTTTCCCAGCACAAAATGAAAATGTGGGGCCCCTTGTTTAAAAACTGGTAGGAATTTCAAGACAGTAGAGCATTAAACCAAGCACGGGGCCTTCTAAGCACAGGCCGATGAGCCTCTCAGGCTGCACGCCCATGAAGCCGACACTGTTTCCAGGGGCCTGCAATTCGTCATGGGGTGAAGCCAGACTGTGTGTCCTTTGAAAATAATTACAAGCCTCATTTTCCATTCATCTCTACTGCATGAGTCCCAGGCAGCCAGGCCATGCATAGCTAATCAAAGCCAGAGCCAGAGGCCGCCCGGTTTGATCTCAGAATGAGCAAAAGAAGGGCGCAGAGGGTTGCCTGTGTGCTGCTCAGGATGCCTGCAAAGTCAAAAAGTTACCGCCAAACCCCCAACTGCTGAGCAGTATTGTTACACTTTCTACTCGGAAAACAGCTTCTCTTCACTATTATCCCAAATCCCAGCTAAGCAGTTCTCTTTGCTAAGTGTCCTCAGGTTTTTCTGTCTTTTGATTATTGGTAAATTGAGTTTTATTCAGCAATGTGCATGCCCGATGTCTCGGGGTGGTGAGTGAGGGGAGTTTACACAGGCACCTGTATTTTGCTTAGTTTCTATGACTCCAGATTGTTTTGGTTGGAGGGTGATGGGGCATCCAGGAGAGGAGATGAAATGTCTCCAAAGCCACCCCTTCGGTTGTTAGCTAGGAGAGAACTGAGAAACCTTTGCTTCATCGGGAAATTCTGCTTGCCTATGTTTAAAAATCATTTAAAGCTATCCAGACTCCAACCGCTTCTCATGACCTCCAGCCCTGCCACCTAGTCCAAGCCACTGTCCCCTACGGCATGGCCTCCTAACTGGACTTCCTAGTTCCATCCTTAATTTTTTTAAAAATATTTTTTATTGATTTCAGAGAGGAAAGGAAAGAGAGAGGGAGAAAACAGCAATGATGAGAGAGAATCATTGACCAACTGCCTCCTGCATTCCCCCTAAAGGGGATCGAGCCAAAACCTGGGCATGTGCCCCGACTGGGAATCAAACCATGACCTCCTGGCTCAGCCACCCTGGCTGGGCTCCACCCTCAATTTTTGCCAGACAGAAACCAGTCTTCTTAAAGAAAAAATTAGATGTTTACAGCCCTGCTTAAAATGTTTCAATGAGCCCCTTGGAACAAAATCCGAACACATTCCTACTGTCCACAAGGTCCTGCATGATCCAGAGCCCTCTCTTCCAGGCTATCCTGCTCCAGCCGCACTGGTCCCGAGAAGCACCTGGAATAGAACGAGATTAACATGGATTATTCCGATGGACCCGATGTAATCACACAAAGCTTTAAAAGCCGAAGAGGAAGTCAGACACTCCAAGTCCTGGAAAGATTCAATGCCTTCGTGGGCTTGAAGATGAAGGGTGCCACGTGGAAACTGAGGTCAGGGGAGGTCAGCTAAGGAGTCAACAGTCAGGGAAGCCAGAGCCAGGCTAGTTAGAACCTTGGCCCTGGGACTGTTCTGTTCACTTTTATTAAATCAGAAGCATTATTTGTCAAGCGGGCGGTGCTTTCCCCCTTTCAAACGCTATTGTCCATCGGAGACCAGAGGGCTGCTGGCCGCCTTACTCATTTTAATGCTCAATGACGGGTGCACCAATTCTGCTTATGTGTGTGTTGCCTCCCACAGCAAAACCATGTGTTTGACCTTCCTTGTCCGCTCATCCCAAATAGAACTATGGGTGAACAATAAAGCAAACAGACAAATTGCCACTTGTCTCTGCTCTCACAGCAGCTTCCTAACTGGTCACTGCCCTATCGTCTTTCCCTAGTGAGAATTCAGGGTGACCATGTCGCTGTCTGAGGCCACACATACACCATGGGTGACTGCAATTAAACCAGTTTGTCATTCTCCCATCTCCCAAACGAACCCTCCTTCGTGAAGATGCACTCACAGGCGTTGGGCAGCAGTGGAAATCTGACTTCAGGGTTACGTGCCATTAAGGATGAAATGGGCACTGTGCTGCAAAGATGAGACCTGTTTTGCCAAAGTAAATGCATCTCTATGCCAGTGTGCTGGCCAGGGGAGGCAGCATGGAACACAATTATCTTTCTTCTGACTAATGGGAGGTTACGGTGCTAGTTTTCATTATCATAACTTCTCAAGATGTATAAACAGAACCCCCCCCACCCCACCCCCAATGCAATTTACTGTTCTACATGCAAGACAGCTTGTGTCTAAATGAAAATTCAGGCAGGATTAACCATGAGAGCACATTGTTCTAGAACTGTTGGAATTTCTGTTTAAAACACATGCATTGAGTGGAAACTGAATTTGACCCTAAACCCCTAAGGATGACTCTGCAGCATTTTTTGCTTTTGAAAAGCAAGTTTCAGGCAAACTTTGTGGCCATGAAAGCCCCCTTGCTCCAGCTCTGTGCCCTTATTTTTCTGGAACTTCAAACATATCACAGGCTGCAGCCATTTTTCCTATTTTAAAGGTTCTCCTTTCACACCCTGATTTGTT
Source organism: Myotis lucifugus (assembly GCF_000147115.1). Classification (NCBI taxonomy): domain Eukaryota; kingdom Metazoa; phylum Chordata; class Mammalia; order Chiroptera; family Vespertilionidae; genus Myotis; species Myotis lucifugus. Next base: position 1,647,328 of record NW_005871138.1, read on the forward strand.
TGACTTGCTGAAAGCTTGACTTTTACAACCTCATAAATCCCCTCAGCTCCAACCGGAACTGGGCCAGAAAGAGCTCAGACAAAAACAGTTCGGGTCATATTTCAGCTCTTGATGGAGAGAAAGAAACAGGCAGCAGGAGTGATTTTCTTCTTTAATTGTTGCATAGGAGTTCAGGAAATAGAAGAGCATTCTAGCCTTGCAAGGCAGACAGGACCAGATGGCATCCTGCACAGAGGGCCAAGGACCTCGAGGAAGGAGGAAACAGGGCACGTAGGTGTCAAAAGTTCCCCTCAAAGTTAAACCAACAAGGGGTGGGGGTGGGCAGGAGTGGCCTGAAAGATCTTGTTATCCAGGCAGGATGATCCCAGTGAGAGAGGCCATCAGGGTGACGGACAGGAGAGGACAAAGGCTGACCCAGACGGTGTGGTTGGAGAAGGGCAGGCTCCTAAGAATTTTTCTGAGGCCCCACCAAGGCCCAGTTTAGTCATGCTGACTGACTTCCCAGGCTGGGGGACATCTGACACCCCTCTCATCTCCCAGAAAAGTCACTGAGCTCCCAAATGGAGCCAGGAGGCCTCACCTGCCTGGAAGGAACCTGGAAAACTCCAGCCTTGGACCTAGGGGACCATGGAGTTTGCTGTGAATTATGGGGAAGGAATGTGGCTAGAAGTCACTTTGCAGCCCCTGCAACCTGGTGAATGTCTGAGCTGGTGAGTTAAGTTCTGACTTGAAACCTGATACACACACACACACGCACACACACACACACACACACTGCCATTGCTTGTATAGAAGTTCATGCATTCGTTCTAAAGCACTAATGGAGCATCATCCCAGACCAGGCAGTGTGTTATGTTCCAGGGAAATTCAGATAAGCAGAATCTAGTTTCTGAGCACCAAAAGTTTCTGACCTACTTGGATGACAGCTGGCCTTAGGTGGGAAAAAGTAAGGAGACACCCGCAATTCCTAGTTTGTCCACAATTTCCCACCTGTCCAGAGACTGAAGTCCACTCCCCACCACACACAGTAGGTGCCTGCACACAGTAGGACAGTACAGACCTACATTCTGACAATCGTCATCCTCCTCTTTCACCTTTGTGCAAGTTCTGACTCATTCTCTGCCCCTTCTCCTCTCTGGCCAGTCGTTCCTGCAGCTTGTTTTAATCACTTTTTGAGTTAAAAGTCAATATTTAATTAACCAAGGAATTGCATTCAGCTTACATTTGAATCTGGGTATTTGCACATCTGTGCATGTCAGGACACCCGTTCTCTTGCCCCTCCATCTGTCTCTGCCTCTCCCACAGCGGGGTCCCCCTCCTTCGGGGCAGAGAAGGGAGGCTGCTCTTGAGCAGGTTCTCTGGGGGACAGAGAAGCGGAGGATGGCCTTTCTCTGGAGCAGGAAGACTTACTCTCATCTGGTAGTTAATAGTGAAGAGATAGATTTCTTACTGCATCTCCGCTCCCCATTATGGAACCATCGGAGGGTTTTAATTAAATTAAAGTCATTCATTACATATAGGAAGGGGGTGGGGAGAGCAGGCCGAAGACCACTCATCTTGTAAGAGAGGTTTTCCAGCTTAGCTTGTCCCACATCATGGAGGAGAAAAAGCTCATCAAAACAACCTGTCCAGGTGTATAATTTAGTGGTTTAGTAAGGAGCTCAAAGGGTGATGGTGGCAAGCTTAGCTGTGACATGTTGGACATTTGCAAACCTGGTATCTCATACCTTCCACTCAATAGCAACGGGTAACTCAGACATGTTGATCTCCTAGCCTGCCCTACAGCAGTAGAAGGTGAACCAGGCCCACAGGCTTCCAACCTTTCGCCCACAGCATAGAGCCCCTCAGGCCCCACAGGTCCTTTTCCTCCACCATCAGCAGAAGGAAGCCAGGTAGGAGCTTTCATCCCCTGGCGGCATCAGCGGAAATGAAGTGGAAAGCCCATTGCCTTGTCTTTGTCTCCAAAAACTTCCTGAGATTTTAATAGAAATAGCAACACAGATCAGTTAAGAGAGAATTTACATTTTTACTATGTTGAATCTTCCAATCCATAAACAAGGTCTTTCCAATTATTTAGCTTTTCTTTAATTTCTTTCATTAACATTTTATAGTTTTCAGCATGTAGACCTTGTAAATGTCTAATTAATTTTATACCTAAGTATTTCATTTTATTTGAAACAATTATAAGTACAGATCCCATTTTTTCACTGTTAGTATATAGAAATGCAATTGATTTTTGTGTATTGATCTTGTATCTTTCAACCTTGCTAAACTCACTAGTTCTAGGAGGTTTTTTTTTGTAGAATATTTGGGATTTTCTCAGTAGAAAATCATGACATCTGCACATAGAGACAATTTTATATATTCTATGTGTATGCCTCAATTTCTTGCCTTATTATACTGTCTAGTACTCCAGTACTATGTTGAATAAAAGTGATGAAAATGAACATTCTTGCTTTAGAATTCCTAGTCTTAGAGACAAAGCATTTAGTCTTCCACCATTAAGTAGTATGTTTACTGTAGAGTTTTGTAGGTGCTGTTTATAAAATTGAGGAAGTTACCATCTATTCCTAGTTTGCTGAGCATTTTTCACAAATAGATACTTTTTCTACATCTATTAAATAATTTTCTCTTTTAGCCTATTTCTATGGTGGCTTATATTGATGGATTTTTGAATTTTCACCAGTCTTGCATACCTCAAATAAATCCTACTTCGTCATGTTATGTAATACTGATTCTTTTATACATTGTTGGATTCAATTTTCTAATATACTTGAAAATTCTTGTGTCTCAGTTCATGAAGGGTACTGGTCTGTATGGTTTGGTTTTAGGGTAATATTGGTCTCATAAAATTATCTGGGATGTGTTCCCTCTTCTATTTTTTGGGAGAGATTGTATAAAGTTGGTGTTACTTTTTTTAAATGTTAGATAAAATTTTTCAGTTAAACCATATGGGCCTAGAGAGGTCTTTTGCAGTAGTTTTTAAATTTCAAATATAACTTCTTAAATAGTTTTAGGATTATTCAAGTTATTTATTTCATCTCGATTGAGTTTGTTTGGTAGCTTGCATTTTCAATGAATTGGTTCGTTTCTTCTAAGATATGGAATTTATCAGTGCAAAGTTGTTCATAGCATTTTTGTTCCTTTAATGGCTCTATAATCTGTAGTAATAGCCTCTGTTTTATTATTGGTGTTTTTATTCTTCTTTCTTTTTGTCTTTGTCAGTCTTGCCAGAAGTTTGTCAATTTTGTCAGTCCTTGCAAAGAATCTGCTCTTATTCTTATTGATTTGCTCTATTGTGTTTCTGTTTTCAATTTTATTGATTTCTGCTTTCATCCTCACTATATCAGTCCTTCTGGGCTTACTTTGCTCTTCTTTTTCTAGTTTCTTGAGGTAGGAATTTAGATTATTGATTTCAGAGTTTTGCTCTGCTCTAATGTAAAGCATTTAGTGCTCTAAATGTCACTCTCAGCATGACTTTTGATATGTTGTATTTTCATTTTCATTCACTACTATGTCTTTTAAAACTTCCTTTGAGACTTTCTCATTGACTTATGGGTTATACAGAAGTGTACTGTCTAATAGTTATATGTTTAATGATTTTCCTGTTGTCTTTTAGTTATTGATTTCTAGTTTGATTTCATTATGGTGAGAAAACATGCTCTTTGTGGCTTGAATTCTTCTAAATGTGTTAAGCTTTGCCTTATGAACCAGGATACAACCTCTCTAGGTGAATGTCCCATGTGAGCGTGGGAAAATGTATGTTCTGTTGTTGTTGAAGAAGTCTATGAAATGTCAATAGTATCCCATTGATTTATGATGCTGTCCAGTTTAACTGTATCCTTACTGGTTTTCTGTCCGCTAGATCTATCTGCTAGGTATACCAACTACTGATAAAGGGCGTCAAATATTGATATGGTAGGTGTTGAAGTCTCCAACTATAGTTGAAGATTTCTAATTCTCCTTTCAGCTCTGTCAGTTTTTGTTTCTCATATTTTGAGCTCTGTTGTTTAGTGTGCATACATTTAGGATTATGTCTTTTTAGTGAACTGATCCTTTTATCATTATACTAGAGGCCTGGTGCACGGATTCCTGCACCAGTGGGGTCCCTCAGCCTGGCCTGTGCCCTCTTGCAATCCGGGACCCCTGGGGGATGTAGTAGTGTGTGAAGCGGCAGGCGACCAGGGAGGAGCCCAAGCCTGGGCCAGGCGCAGTGCTGCTCCTGCTCATCCCAGCCCCCCTGCATCTGCCACCTCGGTAGCACTGCAGCAGAGGCGGGAAAGGCTCGGCCGCCACTGCAGCTGCACTTGCCAGTTGTGAGCCCAGTGTCTGGCTCCTGTCAGCTGAGCAGCCTCCCGCTGTGGGAGTGCACTGACCACCAGGGGACAGCTCCTGCATTGAGCATCTGCCCCCTGTAGTCAGTGCGCAACATAGCAACCAGTCAAACAATCGACTGGTAGATTAAGGTTTTATATATATAGATAATTTCCTTTGTTATCCTTAGTAATTTTCTTTGTTATGAAATCTACTTTAAGCTGCTACTCCCATAGCTACTCCTGCTTATAATAAACTAATGTTTGCATGACACAACTTTACCCATTCTTTTATTATGTGCCTACCTATGTCATTATGTTTAAAGGGAGTTTCTTATACACAGCATGTAATTGGGTTGTATTGTTTAATCTGCTCTGCCAATCTCTCTCTTTTAATTGGTATGTTAAGATCACTGACCCTTTAAAGTAATTATTGATATATTAGGACTAGCGCATGACATTTTATTATTTATGTTCTATTTATTCCCTCTGTTTCTCATTCTTTTCTCTTTTCTTGCCTTCCTGTGGTTTTTGAATGTTTTTAAGAATTCCACTGTGATTTATTTATAATGCTTTAGAGTATATTGTTTTATATTTTTTTTCAGTGGTTGTTTATAGTTGCATATACATAACTTATCACAACATACTGCTATCAATGTTTTATTTTATTTTTGCTGCTGTCAATGTTTTAACACTTCAAATGAAGTGTGTTGAAGCCTTCCTGTTATAAGAGTCCCTTTACTCTTCCCACTTTTAAAATACAATTGTCTGAAACATTGCATACATTGCAAACCACAACACATGATGTGATTATCTTCGCTTTGAACATCATATATGATTTAAGAAACTCATAAAGTAAAAAATAGTCTATTATATTAACACCTATTTTTTCCCATCCCAATATTCTCTTTTCCTTTCTGAAGTTCCAAGAATTCTTCTGCTACTGGTTTCCTCCTACCTATATAGTTATATTTGAAGTGAGTTTCTTGTAGACAGCATGTAATTTGGACATGTTTTTTAAATTCACTCTGCTCATCTTTGTGTATTATTATCATTATTATTATTATTATTTTTAATCCTCCCCCAAGGATATTTTTTTCCATTGACTTTTAGAGAGAGTGGAAGGGGGAGGGAAAGACAGAGAGAAACACCGATGTGAGAGAGACACGTCAATTGGTTGCCTCCTGCATGCCCCTGACCAGGGCTGGGAGCCTGCAACCAAGGTAAGTGCCCTTGACTGGAATCGAACCCGGAACCCTTCAGTCTGCAGGCCAACGCTCTATCCACTGACCCAAACCAGCTAGGGCAATCTTTGTGTTTTAATTGGTATATTTAGACCTTCTACATTTAATGTTATTACTGTGCTAGGACTTAAGCCTACCATTTTCTTTTTTTTGTTTTCTGTTTGTTCTTTAGCATTATCTTACCTTATCTTATCTTATATCTTATCTTATATTTTCTTTTCTTCTTTCTTTCTTTTTTTTGGTGCTCTTTTGGGTTATTTGAACATTTTTTAGTATTTTGATTTACCTATGGCATTTTTATATCTCTTTGCATAGATTTTTTAGTAGTTTTCCTAGATATACACACAATTTATCAAAATCTACTGGTGTCATCACTTGGCCAATCTGAGTAACATACCTCCATGTTATGGTTTTTTTTGTATCTGCTTAATCCTTATGTCAGAGTGCTCAACCTTGCCACTACTGACATCTTAGCCAGATTATTCTTTCCCATAGGGTTGGTATCAAGTGGGTGTAAGCCAGGGTGCTGTTAAACATCCTACAAGGCACAGAACTTCCCTCCCCGCCCCCCATGGATGAAGGTGGAACAAACCCTGGCTTAGTGGTCAGGAGCTTGGGTTGAGCAGAACTCAGGCCCAACTCTTATTTTCTGTGTCCTGTTGGGAAGGGGCTGGGCTTGCTGGAGTTACAGTTTCCTCCAGGGTAAAATAGGAATATAAGAGTACCTACCTCATAGGATCCAATGAGATACCACAAGGAGAGTGTGTAGCACAGGAAATGGCAGTAATAAGATAGTAATAATAACAATAGCCACCTTTTATTGAGTGCTTATTATATACCAGGCATTGTTCTAAGCACTTCCTGTATGTTAACTTATTTAATCATTACAATAATGCAATGTGGAAGGTGACATTTTTGTACCCAATATATATACTAGTGCCCCAGTGCATGGATTTATGCACATTGAAAGGAAATTAATTATAAGATAGCTGGTGGGGCGGGACTGGGCGAGATGGGCCAGCCACACCCTGGAGCCAACCTCCCAGGGTTCCTCCCCAGCTGGCTGCACCTGGGCAGTGCCACGGCTTGAAGGGCATCTTTGGAGTGAGTGGGGTTCCCCTGGCAGGTGGGGTCACTCGGCCTGGCCTGCGAGGATCGGGCCGAAACCAGCTCTCTGACATCCCTTGAGTGGTCCTAGATTGCAAGAGGGCAGTTCTCGGGTGATGCACCTTGGAATCAGGCTCCCTCCTCTCTGGTTCCAGGTGCGCCACCTGAGAACCACCGCTGCCAAGTCACCGCAGCTCGGTAGCTCCAGCATTGAGCATCTGCCCCCTGGTGGTTAGTGCGTGTCATACCTACCAGCCAGTCAGATCGTTGCTTAGCCTTTTATATAAATAGACTAGAGGCCCAGTGCACGACATTTGTGCACTGGAGGGGGGAGGGTCCCTCATCCCAGCCAGCACCCTTTAGTTGGGCATCTTTAGCGCTGCCACGGAGGCGGGAGAGGCTCATGTCACTGCTGCTGCTCTCTCCAGCCTTCAGCCCAGCTTGTGGCTGAGCAGTGCTCCCTCTGTGGGAGCGCACTGACCACCAGGGGGCAGCTCCTGCATTGAGTGTCTGCCCCCGGTGGTCAGTGCATGTCATAGTAACTGGTTGATTTGCATATTACCCTTTTATTATATAGGATAGATTGTGAGGTATAGGGGGTGCAGTAACTTTCCCAAGGACACAGGACTAGTAGCCCAGGGAGTGAAAATAGAGGGGCCCTTACCAGCTGGAGGCCTGAAGGGGTAGGAGCAAGAGAGTGTTTCGAACCCGGTGTGAGCCGTGGCTGGAGGAGAGGGTTGCCCAGGAGTTGCTGAGGTCCCAGGAAGAGAACACAGCCATTGACATGCCATGGCCCAACAAGGGAGGGGGACCTGCCGACCCTCTCTTCCTCCTGTTTTATCTGCTGCTGCCTCCTTCTATGGGCCAAACACAGCCAGAAAGCACAGGGCAGAGGAGTCGGGTGACCCAGCTGTGGAGGCAGGACTCCCCTAAACACAGAGCAGCAATGCTGCGGTTGAGGGAGAAGAAATGCAGAGAAGGAACAGAGCAGCCTGCCCTGAACCGTGCTGCCCTCTTTCAAGCGGTGCCACTGCTGTTAGACCTCTGGCTCCAGGAACTCGGAGTGGCAGGCCCCTCTTTGGTAAGCCAGGAGGGTGACTCTGGGAGACTGTCGCTGACAAAGGCCTCTGACCCAGGTTACAGCAGCCCTGCCGACCCCGCGCCCCTCACTCTGCAGAGCTCAGAGGACCTTAACAAAACCTCCACTCCTTTATCTCTCTGACTCTGTATTTGGCACCTGCTAGTTGCCAGGCATGGTCCTAAGTGTTGGGGACAAAGTTGCGATGAACACAGGCTCGTTTCCTGCCCTTGTAGAGCTGACTCTCCAGTGGGGAGGACTGGGCAATAAATAATTGACGGTTGTAGTGGGGATTGTGGGGAAATAAAACAGGTTCTACAATACAGAGAAAGCCTTCGATAGGCCATCAGCGCAGCCTCTCCGAAAAGGTGCCGTTTGTGCCAAGACTCGTCAGAGGTAAATGAGCCCATCATTGTTGACTTGTCCAAGCAACAGAAAGAAGCCAGTGTGGCTGGAGAGCAATTGAGATGAAGAGGGAAAGGTGGGCAGGGGCTGGATCAGATGGGCCCTGGTGACCCTGGTGGGGAGTTTGCATTTTTTTTGCCTGAACCCTGAGAAGCTAGGGGAGGGCCTAAGCAAGTGAGTGACTACAGGACTGGGAATAAGGTGAGGCAGTGCCTTCCACTTGTACAACATGGAGTGAGTGCCCCTTTAATTCCGTGCCCTAGGCGCCTCACTGGTCTCACCCTATTGCAGACTCCACTGAGTGAAATGATTGAATTCACCTGTAGGAAGATCCTGCCCACTGCCCTGAGGGGAGAGGAGTATGGGGACAGAGTGCTGGGGGTGGGGAGTGGCGAGACCCCTTAGGCAGCTGTTGCGGTCCCCAGGAGAGATGATAGAGGCAGCACATCCTCCTCTGCGAAATCTGGGGCCCTTGGTGAGATCCCTGAGCCATGACTTTGGGGTGGGGGCCGGGTTCTCCAGGAACAGCAGGGCACAGACTCCTGGTGGCAGGGACAGTGATGCAGCCCAACTCCAAGGCACGTGGTTCCTTCCCAACACCTCTGTCTCTTGTTTAAAATAAACGAGACCAAAAGTCTATGGCCCCAGACAGGCTTCTTTCTTTCCTTTCTCTGGGGTGATTTGCCTGTTGAAGTGGTTGGATGGTTCAGGGACAGGCTGGTCATCTGACTAGGGTCTGGGGCTGCCACCAACATCCAGCCGGCCCCAGGGAGAAATTCTGTCTGCAGAACTGGCCTCAAAAGCTTTTCTGCCAGTCTATTGACCGAGAAAACCATATATATATACATATATCTCAGAGTTAAGTTTTTCTCTGCCATAGCTTCAACTGTTCAAAGAAACTCTCGCTGTTCATGCCGGAAGACATTATACAAATCATTATCTGAGTGCTGGCACGGGCCTGACTTCATGTAAATATCCACCTGGTTCTTCCCCTTTAGACCTGTAAATACAGAGACAAGGGGAAAAAATAAAACAACAGAACACAACTGCTGCATCCTGAAAGAAGCAAGAGATCACCGAAACGCAGCTCCCTCCAGCGCCTGCTCTGCCTCCACAACTGTTTTCTCACTGCTGAGTAGAAGTTCAGAATTCCTGTCACATCACTGCCTGAAAGGCAGGTTTCAGAGGGTCCTTCTTTGCCTGTGCAAAGGCCCTGGGGGCAGAACCAAGAAGGCAACTGTGGCTAGAGCCGTGGTCGGCAAACTGCGGCTCGCGAGCCACATGCGGCTCTTTGGCCCCTTGAGTGTGGCTCTTCCTAAGCCTTAGGAGTACCCTAATTAAGTTAATAACAATGTACCTACCTATATAGTTTAAGTTTAAAAAATTTGGCTCTCAAAAGAAATTTCAATCGTTGTACTGTTGATATTTGGCTCTGTTGACTAATGAGTTTGCCGACCACTGGTAGAGCATAGTGAGCCTGGGGAGGGGTGTTGAACATGAGACTGGGGAGTGGCAGGAGACGGATCCTGGAGGCTCTCATAAGTGTGGTAAGAAGTGCCGGTCATCGATCAGGTGAGAGGTGGCCTTTAGCCTCTGTCCATTGTCAAAGAACAGCAGAGTTTGGAATAATGGTGGCAGAAAATATTAAAGATTTTCTAGGTAAGACGTGGCAATCAACTGTTAAATTGTGGTGATGATAACAACTGCAAATCAGTAGCCTTTTAAAAATCCTTATTAAAAATATGAGTCTGCCTTTTAGCTGCCAAGAACAGCTGGTTGTTATGAAAAGAAGGTGCTCCGCATATAACAATATGTATTAATGATCATGACAGGGGAACAATGGGTCCCCTGGGGCGGGAGGGACATTCCAGCCTGTGGATGCTGTGCTGGCTGTTATGTTTCCAGGTAGAACTTGGCTCCTGTGCCTTCTCAAGAGGGAGGCGCTGCAGGAATTCGGTCTGAAGGGGGCGCCGTGTGCATCTGCTTCCAGCTGATGCAGGTCTTCTGGTCTGAAATCTCTGGAAAACTGAGCCTTCATCTTGGAATCTTCAAAGTACCAGACACCCTGTAAGTCCCAATCAATACTGTTTGCTCTGAACTTTGGTCTATGAATTCAACTGAGCATTCCCCTCGTGCGTTGCTGGAAGCACAGTATGCCAGCATTGTGTATTTCACTCCTCGTTCTTTAAAGTCTTAAAGAAAAAACATGTATAACTCACACATCAAATCTGCAATTTCATAAACAATGTTGTTTGGCTGGAGCTTACATTTTAAAGAATGAGTTCATTTAATGAAGAATGTTAAATAGTGGTACGGAGGGAGCAAGGAGGTGGCCCGGGACCAGCAGGGGGGTTTGTGCTAATGGGTGTCACCTGGGAAACGTGGCTGTTCTGGCAGGTGGGGTGGTTTGAGCATTGATGTTTAAATCCCTCCCCAGCCCATCAGAATCACAAAGAGGTGTCAGGGTGACCTCAGCCCTGGCCGGCACAGTGGGAAGGTTTGGTCATGGAAAGAAAGTGGGTCTGTTTTTCTCCACACGACCAGGCTAATGTTGGAAAAAACAAGTTTGGGTTGGCTGGCCTGGCTTCACTTAAAATATTTAAAACTGGCTGCTTCTGCCCTTCAGGGTGATGTCTTCCAGGTTCTCACCTCCCAGCGGAGCTGTTCGTCTGCATCGGGGCTGGGCTGGGGGAGGAGATCAGAGCATATATTTCTGCGTTAAAGATGTTAATATATAAAGCTTGGTAGTAACAGCATTTATAATAAATCAGGTTAGCGTCCCAAGGGGAGACTTAGCATGTGCTATTTATGCACAAATGCCTCTATCATTTAAGAGGCTTGTTTAAAAATTGTCGTTTAAGAGCAGATTAACCAAGCTCTCCACAGCTGGCGTATTTGGGCAGGCGTGAGTGCACCGAACAAGCAGACACGCAGGGAGGGAGCTGGAGGGCAGGGGCACCCAACAGCTAATTGCCTCCAAAATTAGTGGGATGGGAGAGTTAGTGCTTTGAGACCATGGTTTTGTGCAGATTAAAAATAAGAAACGGTTCTGCAGGCTGTTTGCTTTTTGCCAGCGCAGCACTCGGGGCTGCTGACGGCAGGTGAATTATTCACCAGGCAACGGCCTCCCTGCTCCAGGAGAAGGGTCTGATGGGTCGGGGCGAAGGGGGGATGGGGAGGCTTTGTCCTTTTAACCAGGAAGGTGCAGGAGAGAGGATGCAGCCTCCATGATGACCTAGCAACGCCTCCAGTGAGCAGCGATTGGTTCTGGTAGCTGAGGACCCCACAGACGGCTCATCGGGCTCCAGGAAAGCGTCCCTTCAGCCTGATCCTGGAAGAGGGACCCCAGGCCAGGTCCCAACACTTGGCTTCATTTCTTCCTGACATACATTTCTGGACGATGCCCTCCAAGCCCCAAATAGCCATACAGGCAATAAAAACACAACACGAAACTAAAAGCATTTCAGGTGAGAAGTGATGCAGAAATGTGGAGCAGGCTGATGGGGTCAGAAAGGGGGAGAGGGGCGGGGGAAGGTGGTTTGCTTTAGATCAGATGCCCAGGGAAGGCTTCTCCCGGGAGGTGACATTTGAGAAGAGACCCTTGGAACCTAGGGAGTCACTTACAGTGATGTCTGGGGCCACTGCTCCAGGCAGAGGCAACCGTGAAGGGCAAGGACCTGGAGAAGCTTGGTGAGTTTGGAAACAAAAAGGCCCCCTGTGGCTGAAGTGTGGTGGGCAGGGGCTAAATCCTATAGGAGCCCGAACTTGACCTTGAAAACCATGAGGGAGGCGCTGAGGAGCTTTTAGTAATGAGGTGATGTCTACTTTAGAAATCTGCCCCTTCCTATTGCCTGGGAGAGGGGGTGCGTGGAGGGGGTGACCGGGGAAAGGGGGGGAGTGGTCCCGACTCTATAAGATATAAAGGAAACTTTATCTTTTAATTTTTATGGCCTTTATTTAGAAAGAACTAAAGGCACAAACAGGATAGATTGTCAGTAATTGTCTATTCTGGGTATGTTGTTATGTGTGCATGTGTTCTTGCTCTGTGTACTTTTATATCTATCAGCCACTTCTCAAATAAAAGTGTGACAAAACAACCTGTCACCGGCGGGGCCCAGCGGACCAAGGAGATGGGAGGGAGGCCTGAGCCCAGGGTAAGGGCCTGGCAGGGACACGGGGAGGCGAAAGGGGGTCAGAACCAGGCAAGGCTGTGACTGGGGAGGCCTGGGAGGAGACAGGCGCTGGCCTCGAGGTGCAGAGGGGGACACAGAGCTGCTCCTGAAAATCCTGTCATTTGTTTCATCTTCCTGAGAGACAGACTCTTAATCAATGTTGTGGGGAACCTGTGGGCTCCTAACCCAGTGAATTACTGCTGGGGGGTCCATCCAGGTGAGGGACGGTGATTTAAGCTATTTGAAGAACTAGCTGCATCCCCATGACAATGCTCACTGCTTCTCAAGGAAACAAAAGAGGGAGAGGAGAGCAATTTCAGGTTCCCTGGGGAGCTGATGTGCTGAGAAGTCATTCGCGCTGGAGGCCCTGCGGGAGGTGACACAGTGAGGTTTCTCCTTATTTCCTCCCCTGCCACCCCCAAGCTGCTGGTGCATGGTGCTGGATTCCCCAGGCCTTTCCTCCCTGCCTCTGCCTCATGGGTTGCCCTAGATGTCCATTCCGAAGCCTCCTAACTTCCAGTCTTCTGTCTGAAAAATGGGTTGAAGTCTGCAACACAGGCTGGGAAAATTCCCAACCCCCCCCCCCCCACCCCATGCTCTATAAAAAATACAAATCCCTGATTAACATTGATGTAGTTAGATCTTCATCATTCACTTATCTATGTATATAAAACCTTACTATGCAAATAGACTGAACAGCAGAACAACTGAACAACCTAACAAACCAATAACCGGTCGCTATGATGTGCGCTGACCACCAGGGGGCGTGCACGGAACATGGCGGGTGTCAGCCACGGTGGATGGTGGAGCAGGTGAGGGGGGGGGCACCAGACAAAGGCGGGGCGCTGGTCACTGTCATTGGGGTGAACCTGTAGTGGTTACTGAAAATTCTTTGCTCCCATGCACCGCTGGCACCCGGCGCTGGCCCCGATCGCCCCTCAGGGCTTCTCCACCTCCCCCTGCTCCTGAGGGGCGAGTGGGGCCTGCAGCTGCCTCTCTCACCCGCTGCCAGCGACGGCCCTGTTCACACCCGCTGTCAGCTCCAGAGCTGCCACTTGCACCCACTGCTGGTGCCGATCCCACTTGCACCTGCAGCCAGCACCCGGTGCTGGTCCCGATCGCTTGGTGCCATCAGTGGGTGCAAGTGGCGATGGCTGCTGGCCCCGATCGCCCCTGAGGGCTCCTCCACCTCCTCCTGCTCCTGAGGGGCTAATGGGGCAGCAGCTGCCACTTGCATCTGCTGATGGCGCTGGCCCCGCTCCGCAGCCTTCAGCATGTGGGAGCAGGGCTGCTGGCAGACAGGCGACCGGGGGCTGGGTGGGGGCATGGAGGATGGGCCGAGACCCACCCCTGTGCCCACCGCAACCTCACGGCCCACAGTTCCTTTCAAGGTTCACGAAGTCATGCACTGGACCCCTTGTAATAATAACAACAACAACAATAATAATGGCAATGTTTTATTGAGTCATTCTTAACGCGATGTCCCTGGCACAGTCAATATATTTTTTAACCTTGTTAGCATCTTAAAAATGGAGTAACAGACACAGAGAAATAGAACAATCTTCCCTAAGTCCCAGAATTGGGAACTAGTCCACGACTACAGCACCCTACTCTGCCCCTTCTGCCCAGGGCTGCTCTGCCTGGGGTGTGTCCGCAGGCCCATGTGGGCCAGGCCCACGGTTGGATGTCGTGAATGCAGGACGGTCCTGCCCTCTAGGAGGACAGTTTTTAGCTCAGGCTTTAACCACTGCACAGATTACACATACCACCTGCATTGAGATGACCCGTTGACTCACCTTTCTCCCTGGGACCCACACCCCTCCAAGAAGAGAACCCTGTCCAGTCACCGCGTCCACCCCAGTGCCTAGCCCGGCACCTGGCAAGAATAGTGATGTCTCATCACTCCTGGGATTTATCCTTGGGTCACTGGTTATCCAGTTGGCTGATTCCACAACCAGGACTGCGTTGACTTGCTTTCAGCGGCTCTGGAACTTGTTCGGAACAGGTGGTCTGCTCACAGTGATCCCCGTGCCTCCGTCCTCCTTGGTTTCCTCGGCTGTTCCTGAGCATGTGTTCTTGCACAAGAATTCAAGGGCAATTCCACCCTGGAGTTGGTCTGCCTGAGTCCAAGTCCTGCCTCCACCACCACAACCTGAATCACTCGCTGAGCACCTTGTGCCTCAGTTTCCTCACCTATAAATAGTGGGCAGTAACAATAGCTATGATGACTATGGAATGGGGTTTTGGGTGGGGAGCTAGAGTGAGATCCTGCCTATTAATGTAGTTGGAATGTGCCTGCGTGCGGAAATTGCTCGATAAATGCTAGACCCCTTCGGAGCTGTTGAGGTTCATCACTCAAGATGGTCCATTCTTGGCTGAGAAGGTGGTTGAGGAGGAGACGAGGCAGAGAGTACAGGACTCCAGGCCTTGCTTGAAGGGGGTGGACGGGGCGGGGGGGGATAGACCCAGGTAGGGAAAAGTGAAGGAAAATTAACCATCTCTCCCGAGGGAGGCCAGGGTCAGGCAGGCCCTGTTGAATCTTCATCAGACTTGGAGATCGTGCAGGTCTGGAAAAATCAGTGCCACAGGGATGGGATGCACTGGGCTGATAAAGCATCTCAACCCCAGGCGCCTCATGTAATCCTGTGTACACATAGCGATGGAACAAGAACTGTATTCCACCTCACATACGTGTGTGTGCTCTAGGTAGGCTTTGCACACGCATGTGGGCATGTGCTCACATGTGTCCCTGTGGGTGTGTGCTCAGGCAGGTGTGCATGCACATTTGGGGAGAAGGTGTAGGCTTGCACCCAGGCCTGATAGGGATGGATTGCAGGGCCCTGCAGAGCTCTGAGGGAAGCTGACATCCTCCAGGCAGCCTCCTTCCAGTCCTTCTTTTCGCCTCCCTTGTGTCCCCCTCTCCCACCTCCGCACACTCCTCAGGCCCTGCAGTTCTCCTCCTCCTGCTGCTGTGTCACAGCGGGTCCTCTCAGTGGGGAGGAAGAAAGCAGCCTGATGGATGGGTCTGCATGAGAGGATGCTCACTTGTGTTTTCCAAGCTGGCAGACGGAGCACTGGGAAATGCAGGGATGGAGGGGGGGGGGGGCGCGGGGGGGGTCAGCAGCCCCTGGGAAATGCAGGGGTGGAGAGAAGGTTTCCTGGGGTGCCCATATTTCACAGGTTGCTTTTCAGGGTGCACCTATGAGGCTGCCCTCTTGAGACAAGGGGTTCAATTCCAGACAGGGTTCCACCCACGACCCAGTGCCTCCTGGGAACTTCACGGTGTTATGGA